>NC_087216.1:73487703-73507703 GCF_015104395.2 Macrobrachium nipponense | reverse complement strand
AGTAAAATGAACATGCTGCTATCATGTTAAGGACTTTTTCACAGGATCTAATGTCTGTAGTTGAAGTTGACAAATCTATTTATGCATATAAATACCTACATATATATATATATATATATATATATATATATATATATATATATATATATATATATATATATACAATTTTTAAGGGTAAGATATAGCAAAATGACTCTGCTAATATATATATTTTTTTTCTATTTCAGGTAACTTGAATAGCATTTGGACTTCGAGTTCTGCCGTGGTACAGTGGGTTCTGGTAAAGTAATATCATCTCATTATTATTATTATTATTATTATTATTATTTTATTATTATATTATTATTATTATTATATTATTATTATGAAGCGTCTGATAAAATGTGAAAGTAGATTATTACAAAACTTTTATTATTATTATTATTATTATTATTATTATTATTATTATTATTATTATTCGTCGCGATGTTTAATTTCGCTTGCATCACTGAGAAGTCAAAAAAATATTTTCAGTTATATTTTTTTAAAAAACACTATTAAACAAATTAGATTTATGACGAAGGACCTCACGTATATATATAATATATATATATTATATAATAATATATATATAATATATATATATATATATCTTATATATATATATATATATTTTATTTTCACGCCCACATAAGGATAACCAACGCGTTTCGAACATTTTTGTCTAACAATGTTTCAGTCATTTGCTCGTCCAATGAGACTCTCGCTGATTTCGGACACATTAAAATTTCGCACACATTGAAAAATCAAAAGCAGGGTCTAAAGCATAATTTCCTCAGGAATAAAATATATCTATGCGGCGTCAGCGACAAAAAAAAAGAAAAAAAAAAAAAAAAACAAAACTTGTCTCACTGAGCGATGTGGTTTCAATGGCCTCGTGATTTTGCTCGACAATATGCAAGCGGAATTCGGTCGCCTGGTCTCTACTTTTCGATTTTTATTTTTTATTAATTTATTCATATATTTATCCATTTATTTATTTCTGGGATCTTGACTTTTTTTGTTGTTGATCGTATATTGTGCATTACTGCCGTAATACTATCGTCCTTGCTTTTTAATACATTTTTGTTCTATTTATTTATTTATTTATTTATTTTTGATAAGTGAGATATTTTCTTTCTGTATATACTTGTACCTCCTCTTACTTCTTCTTAATGAACACCATATTCTTTGGAAGCTTGAATAGGGTTCATCTTTTGAACAATAATAATAATAATAATAATAATAATAATAATAATAATAATAATAATAATAATAATAATAATTTTTATTTTCAGCTCAATGCCCTATACATGGAATATGCAAAGAATAGAAAAATAACATACAGTCTAGATACATTAAGATAACATGATAAAAAAAACAAAGATTAATCGGTAATATCTATATTTGCTGAGGTAGTGTAAAGGAAGGTAGTCAGAATAATGGTCATACCCTTACTAAGATGGAGAATAGTTGAAAAAAGAATGTAAAACTATGTTTATTTTTTTAAATGACACTAAATCCATTGTAGATCTTTCCCAAGAGAAGCTTCTTGATTTGAGACCCACCCCTTCCCCTACCCCCCAATCCCCCTTAGAGAGACAATTGCCAGTTTAAAACACACACACACACACACACACACACACACACACACACACACACACACACACACACCAAACCCAACGATGTAATGAACGTAATTGCCAGGTACCGTAATCCCGACAGGTATACGTTTCTGGTTTTGTCGTATATTTAACCCGTGTGTCGGTGACCTCTTCTCACTGACCTTTCCCATCATTAGCCCCGGGGTCAAGCGGAAGGTCAGAAGAGAACAGGAGGGAATGCTATTGACCCCTTCTACCCATGTCAAAAAAATATGGAACGCTTTGCGTCTCAGCTGATTTGCGTAGAAAAACGCTCGCTTGATGAAGAAACCATATTTAAAGATAGAATTCAGATTGAGGTTTTTATGCGATTTTGATCTCGATCATAGAATTTAATGATGAAATTCTAGTTGAGATTTTTAATCGATTTTGACTTGGATGATAAAATTTCAAGATGAAATAATAAAATTTAAAGATAAAATTATATGATTCAAAGATAGAATTCAAATTGAGGTTTTTATGTGATTTAGATTTCGATCATAAAATTTATTTATGAAATTCTAGTTGAGATTTTTATATGACTTTGACTTGGATAATAAAATTTAAGATAAAATAATAAAATTTAAAGATAAAATTCAAGTTGGGATTTTATTTTCATTTTGACTCAGATAACAAATTTAAAGATAAAATTCAAGTTGGTTTTTTTTATTTCATTTAGACTTCGATAATAAAGTTCACAGATAAAATTCATGTTGGAGGTTATATTTCATTTTGACTTCGATAACAAAATTTAAAGATAAAATTTATGTTGGAATTTTAATTTCATTCAGACTTCGATAACAAAATTTAAAGATAACATTCAAGCGGAGATTTTATTTAATTTTGACTTTGATAAGATTAATTTAAAAGATAAAGTTGATATTTCAATGTGATTTTTTATAGATAAAACTTGAAAGTGGAGATTTTAATTTCAGTTTAAATTTTGATAAGTTAGAATTTTGTATCACTTCAGTATTTCTGCTAAGCGGAATCAATTTCACTTTTCATAACTCGTCAATTGGATTCGATTTTGAGGGGACCCGAATATGTAATCTTGATGCTGGATAGCCTTTCGAACGTAGAATGTATATAACACTTCCAGCGTGAATTTTATTTCGTCCTGGAATGTATAAATATCGGATTCCCTTTGTGGCGTGGAAGACTAAATTTAGGAATTTTTTTTTTTAACACTATGTGAAAAGTTAGTATTTAAACCTCCCCCCCCCCCCCTTTTTTTTTTCATGACGTTTTGGTTTCAGTTTTGAAATATGACCATTTGAATACAAAATGTTTTTTTTACATTATATATATATATATATATATATATATATATATATATATATATATATATATATATATATATATATATATCTATCAATCAGAATTTAACTGCTCGTATTGATGTACTTCATAATATATATTTTTCATAACGGAAAATATACATTTTCACTAAACTTTTTTCAAGAATGTGGTGTCATATGGTCCACTGAATAATAATAATAATAATAATAATAATAATAATAATAATAATAATAATAATAATAATAATAAATAATAATTTAATGGAGAAACAAGTATACAAGTATGTTGGAGTACATACATATATTTTTGTTAAAAAAATTTATTACTGTTAGTTTTACTCTTAAACATATGTATCCATATATAATTATGGATTTTTCAGTTTCGAGACTTGGGCTACTGAAAATTTTATAATAATAATAATAATAATAATAATAATAATAATAATAATAATAATAATAGTTCAATATGCAGATTGTTATAATCCTCAGACTATACTGTATCAGAGATTCCAATCCTGAGAAAATTTTAATAATAATAATAATAATAATAATAATAATAATAATAATAATAATAGTGTTCATTATGCAGATTATGTGTATAATCATAAAAGTATACTGTATTAGAGATTCTAAAAACGTGCAACATGATTACTTAGATATAGAAGAAGGACGGATTCATTGAACAATACGGGAAATATTAATATCCGAAATATTTCATAAGACGAATAAAACTTCAAAATGGAACACACTTTAATATTCAATATTCCGACCGAAGCAATTCGGAAACAGACACAATTCATCGGGAGTTGTTGAGTCGAGGGAGGAATCTTTTTTTTTTTTTGAAGTTGACGAATGGATGAAAAAATTTGTTTTGAGATTTGGAACCTTTTTTTTTCGCCTCTAGATTGAAATTTTATTTGGAATGGAATGGACGAGAGGGAAGAAGGTGTGTGTGTGTGTGTGTGTCTGTGTGGACAGAAGGAGGAAGAAGAAGTATAACAAAGAATTCGAAGATTAGAAGTAAGGGATAACTGAAGGAGACAAAGAAGCACAGTGGAAGAAACGAGGAAAATGAGAAACTGAGCACAATAAGGAAATAGGATTAAAATTGGGAAAGATGAAAGAGAAGAGGGAAGAGAAAAAAGAAAGAAAGAGGAGAGGAGTAGATGCGACAAAAGTAGAAGTGAAAGAAGACGTGGAGGTGTAGAAGGGAAAAAATCTAATGAGAAATTGGATAGAGATGAGAAAAATAAAGTAAGTGGGCTGATGGTTATAGAAGACGAGGAACAAGAGGGAAAGGAACGAGTGTTAAAGTAGAGAGAGAAAGAAAGTTAAGACAAGAGGAGAGAGAGAAAGTTGCAGTAGAAGAAGAAGAAGGAGAAGAGAGAGAGAGAGAGGGGGGGTAGGGGGGGGGGGAGGGAAGCAGAAGAATACAAGGAAATAAAACCCCACTTCTCACGCTCGTACGTAAGATGCCAACCTGACTCGGTGAATGAACCTTTCACGTCGAGTTAATAGCGAATTTCGTAACCCTCTGTTTGCGTGTGTCTTTTGTTTTTGTGTTTTAGCTGGTTTCGCCCAACTGTTCTTCATTCCCGGTATTTTTGTCGCCAATCTCTCCTGTGTTATGTACCCGTTTGACAGCTCGTCTCTCGGTGAGCGAAGTTCATGGCGTTTGAATGTTTAATGTTTTGAAGTTTGAAGGTTTATAACTAGTAAATTGCTTTCTCATTATGACAAAATCCTTTACATACATCGATTCACCCCTTAGGTGGTTAGTGCCATCAGTGCACCTCATTTGGTGCACTGTAGACATTATTTCAGGCCCTTTGCAACGTCCCTTCGACCCTTTAGCTGCAATCCCTTTCATTCCTTTTACTGTACCTCCATTCATATTCTCTTTCTTCCATCTGGCTTTCCACCTTCTCCAACAGACCTCTTTTACTGTTAATTTACGTTTCAGCGCTGAATGACCTCATAGGTCCCCCCCATATATTATATTCTATTCTGTTCCACACCAGTTTAAAAAGTTATCTTCGTCAGTGACATCACGGCATGTAAACTTGCACACTTAATGTTCTCAGAAAATAATTACAGTCTGTGGCGTGAACCGTGTATATATATATATATATATATATATATATATATATATATATATATATATATATATATATATATGATATATATGTATATATATATATATATATATATATATATACATACATATATATATATATATATATATATATATATATATATATATATATATATACGACCTGCATTTTCAGATTTGCAACGCCACATGCAAATGCGTCAGTAACCTATCATTAATTCTATGCACTCTGCATCTGACTGTGATCACGTATCTCTCAGCAAGGACTTGAGCGTCAACTTGTTTTGTGATATGTTGGTTGGCTTTGAAATAAAAAAAAAATGTATTTGACCGCATCCATTCCATATATAGCGAGGAGACGAATTTAGAGGTCAGCTCCTGCATGATTCGGGCCCCACAGGAAACGGGAATAGTGAGATAGATAAACACAAGGAAAATATTGTCAAATCGTCTTTACTGATGTATACTACTAAAGAGAGTTTAAAACACTTCACTCAGCGAGGTTTTTATATTTTAAAACCAGACGAATCTAAATATAATATGTAAGACTTCTTAAGGTTTTCGAAAGCAATCGTTTAGAATTGCCGGTTTCACAAGTCTCTCGTGTACGTATGTATGTAATGTATGTATGTGTATATATGATAATTATATAATATATATCTATATATTATATGTATTATCTATATTAATATAGCTTTTTTTCTCGAATCCCATTATCTACAACTTCTATAGCAGCCTATTTTCAAAAAGTGAGATTTCCTGAACAGCAGACATAGTGATTCAGTGCATTTCACAGTTCCCACATATTTTCTCAATTTTTCCTTTATTTTTTTATTTTATTATTATTATTATTATTTTTAGTTCTGGGTTAGCAAAGGGCATAAAAATGTATGAAGACAATGGTCTGTGTTCTTTAAATAAAAACATCTGGCTCAACGTAAATGTCAGAATCCAGGAACTCCTCACCTCTCTCTCTCTCTCTCTCTCTCTCTCTCTCTCTCTCTCTCTCTCTCTCTCTACTGACACTTCCAACAGTGCCTGCCCCAAGAACCGGTTATTATATACGCAAATAGGGGACAAGTGACCTCAAATCTGGGTCACTATCAGAGCACTCCGTTACTTACTGCTTCCCAAAACTGATTCCCGAAAGGTAGGAATATTCTTGGAATTCGATAAGTGATCGATTCTCGAAAGGTAGGAATACCCGGGGGATTTCATGAGTGGGCTGATTCCCGAAAGTAGGAATACCCTTACTGATTCCCGAAATGGAGGAATATTCTTAGAATTCGATATGTGATTGATTTCCGAAAGGTAGGAATACCGTGGGATTTCATGAGTGGGCTGATTCCCGAAAGGTGGGAGGACCCTTACTGATTCCAGAAAGATAGGAATACCTCACTGATTCCCGAAAGATAGGAATACCCTTACTGATTCCCGAAATGTAGGAATATTTTTTTTAATTCGATAAGCGATTGATTCCCGAAAGGTAGGAATACTCGTGGGGTTTCATGAGTGGGTTTATTCCCGAAAGGTAGGAATACCCTTAATGATTCCCGAAGAGTAGGAATATTCTTGGAATTCGATAAATGATTGATTCTCGAAAGGGAATACCCGGGGGATTTCATGAGTGGGCTGATTACCGAAAGGTAGGAGTACCTTTACTGATTCCGGGAAGGTAGGAATACCCTTACTGATTCCCGAAGAGTATGAATATTCTTGGAATTCGATAAGTGGTTGATTCCCGAAAGGTGGGAATACCCGGGAGATTTCATGAGCGGGCTGATTACCGAAAGGTAGGAGTACCCTTACTGATTCCCGAAAGGTAGGGATTTTCTTGGAATTCGATAAGTGATTGATTCCTTAAATGTAGGAATACCCTTAGAATTTCATGAGTGACTGATTCCTGAAGGGTAGAAATGCCCTTGGAATCTGACGATTGACTGATTCCCGGAGGTAAAGTACCCTTGTGATTTCATGATAGACTGATTCCCGAAAGGTAGGAATGCCCTTGGAATTTGATGATGGACTGATTCCCGAAAAGTAGGAATACTTTTGGAATTCGACAATTCACCGATTCTCGGACGGTAGGAATAGCTTGAGAGAGAGAGAGAGAGAGAGAGAGAGAGAAGAGACTTCCACCTCCCCCTGTTTATCGATGTCAGACAATTTTGATGGAGGGGAGGAGAGAGAGAGAGAGAGAGAGAGAGAGAGAGAGAGAGAGAGAGAGATTGCATTTTGAGATTCAATTCAACTCTAATCATATGCTGTCACTGTGATTTTTCTTTGCCTCTCTTTTATCGTGACTTTCAGCTGAAATATACGTGAGTATTGCGTGTTCTTGCCGTTATTGGACTGCGAATTTGTATATAATGCTTGCACACACATAAACATCGTATATATATATATATATATATATATATATATATATATATATATATATATATATATATATATATATATATGTGATATATATATTAATATATATATATATATTATACTTATTATTCATTGTATGTGCTTGAAGTTATCATTTCAATTGTTTTTTTTAATAGTCAAATTCTCTCTCTCTCTCTCTCTCTCTCCCATCTCTCTCTCTCTCTCTCTCTCTCTCTCTCTCTCTCTCTCATGCCTCTGTGTAAGACGTTTACGAATAAATCTTTATAAACTGGTATCCGAACACCCAATACAGCATTATTCTTATTATTATTATTATTATTATTATTATTTATTATTATTATTATTATTATTTTATTATTATTTTTATTTCGCAGAGCATCTTGCAAAAATGTCGACATTCTGCAAACCGCAAAAAACAGTTTTCCGTTTAGTTCTGCTTGTTAATTGAACGCACCCATGCATAAGCAAGGCTTGTCGAGTTGCCACACACACACTGCCATCTCCATCTCCCTCCCCCCCCCCCCCCCCCCCCCCCCCCCCCGCCCCCCCCCCCCCCCCCCCCCCCCACCCCCTCCCGCTCCCGCCCACCACCACCCACTAAACACGGTCGGTACTTTTCCGTTTTCCCGGATAATGGCTAGAATTACGGGCGGGTCTATTAGGAGACACTGCTCGTTTTAATTATTTTTTCGAGCCGAGGAGGGTCGTTGGCACTTGCACTTTTACCAGAAGTCATTAAAGGGTGAAATTTTAGGGTCGATTAAGGTCAGAGGTCGACCGATTTTCGCTCTCACGGAGTCAAAGGTAGCTGCTTTCCTCTTCTTGTTTTTGTCTTCGACGCGGATATGAGGGGTTAAAAGAACTGGTCTTTTTTTATATTTTTTTTTTTCTTGTTTTTGCTCGTCTGTAGAGGGAAGGTACGTACGTAGATAAGCGATGATGATGAGGGACGTGAAAGCAGGGAAAGGAAACAAGAATAAATGACCAAAAAACTATGAACGGACGAATAATAGAAGCAGAGATCCTTTGAAATTAATAAAACGCGTACTACGTAGCCCTTTTTGTAATATTTCCCGTTTTGTTATTAACGGTATTTTAAACCCAAAGCAAACTTTAGTTTGATATTTGTTAATGTTGCTTTTAAGAATTAACTTTATATTGAATTGTAATGACCGTATTTATAATTTTCTTTCAGTATTATTTCAAACAATTTTATTAAAGGAATACTTAACAGAGCGAATGACGGTTAATATAATCCGATGTAGAGAAAACGTAAGTAAACACCTTTAAAGAAAACGGAATTGCGTGCGGTAATGGGTAACTACATTAAGTAATTTCTCGGGAGAGTTGGCGATAATCTCTCTCTCTCTCTCTCTCTCTTCTCTCTCTCTCTCTCTCTCTCTCTCCAGGTATCCTTAAGGAGATTGTGATGCTCTGTGCAAATGGCCCTGTAATGGAGGTCGTTTATTTTTGTCATTATACGTGTTTTGGGAATACAATCCTGATGCCCCTAATTTGACTTGGTCCTCTCTCTCTCTCTCTCTCTCCTCTCTCTCTCTCTCTCTCTCTCTCTCTCTCTCTCTCTCTGCTGCTGCTGCTGTTGCTCTACGCATCAATAGTTAGACCCCATCTTGAATATGCAGTACAGTTTTGGTCACAACACTAAGAAAATACATAAACAGATTAGAAGGAGTACAAGCAAGAGCCACAAAGTTAATTCCATCCATCAAGCAAATAGGTTACCGAAGACGACTAGAGAGCCTGAACATGTATGGCTTAGAAACACGACAGTTGCGAGGACAAGTAATAGAAGCATTTAAAATACTGAAAGGCATAACAAAAGTAGACAGTAACCTATTTACGTGAAACGAGAACCAGACACGAAATAATGGGTAGAAACTAGAACTGAAGAGATACAACACATCCCATTTTTGGAACTTATTTACTTACAGGATATGTGACACGTGGAATAAACTGCCACCAGAAGTTGTAAACAGCAACAGCGTGGAAGAGTTTAAAAGAGAGCTAGACAAAATCATTAGGAGGACACTGTGAATGAACAGTAAAACCTGCTCCTACAGATAAGTGAGCACACTATGTCTTCTCTCAAGATGGACTAACAAGTCTTTGAGACATCCTAATCCCTGTGACTCCTTGTAACTCTCTCTCTCCTCTCTCTCTCTCTCTCTCTCTCACGAAACCTGTCATCAGCTCTCGTCAGCTCGCTGACACCTTCCTCGAAAAGTGTGTGTCGTCATTGCTCTCAATAGGATCTAACCTTTCAATTTAATGGCGTAATAGGATGTGTAACTCCTTTCGAATCCTATCAGGACTTGATGCTTCCATTTTGTCTTTAGGAAGAGACCTTGTCGTCATCCTCTTGATTCGAAATCCATTTATAAGTAGATTTTATATTCTCTTGAAACAAGCACCAATCCCACTAGAATAATAATAATAATAATAATAATAATAATAATAATAATAATAATAATAATAATAATAATAGTTAGAACTGTTATTTCACCTTTTCCTTATTGTGTTTCTGCTATGTGTTTGTTACTGGTTACGTAACTTGGTCAAGGAAATTGAAAATCTTAAGAGAAAATGTTAGAGAATGTTGCTGACAAAAACGAAGGTTATCGTGACACATTTGGGATCTGCAAACGAAAACGGTTTGCAAAGGAAGAGAAAACGGATTATCATTATAAAAATAATAATGACGGTAACTAAAATAAATTCTCTCTCTCTCTCTCTTATTTATCCAACGATATATTTTCACGTCAGTTATACTAAACCATTAACTAACTAAACAGCAACAGTGTAGAAGAGTCTAAAAGAAACCTAGACAAAATCATTAGGACACTGTGAATAAACAGTAAAACTTGCTCCCACAGATAAATGAGCACACGATGTCTCCTCTTAGGATGGACTAACAAGTCTTTGACACATCCTAATCCTTGTAACTCCTTGTAACTTCCCACTCGTGTTCAGCATCCACGCACCACCACTTCTATAAAGGGGACTTGGCTCAACATTTCCCTTCATCCATCCAAACTTCAATATTTTGACCAGAAAAACATATTGTAATTTTGCATATCTTTGACATTTCTGGAGCACATAAAAGCTGCCACCTCTTTCCCATCAAGCTGAATTCCTGTCAAACCTCCCTCAGAATAGAATATTCGGAGAAGTCTGTTCACTTCACCCGCCGACTTTTCAATTTCTCAGGACGAGCGCTACCCGGTAGCAGGCAGGTGTTTGCGCCAACCGTAGCCCGTCGCGTTTTGGAACTTGTATGTATGTATGTATGTATATGTATATATCAGTCCCAAACAACATCTCCATTTTGAAGAGGAAGGCTAAAAATAACCCGAGTTTTATTCCGTCCTCATCCGCTGCGCCGCCCCGATCGGCACCTGTTTACGTTGGGTATCATAGCAACCACTCCTACGTGGTGAGACATCTCCATGACAACCTCTCTCTCTCTCTCTCTCTCTCTCTCTCTCTCTCTCTCTCTCTCTGACAGCAATGAATATCTCCTGCAGTGCGCTTTTCATAAGCTCAGGTAAGTCTTGACAATTCTCTCTCTCTCTCTCTCTTGCTTTTTTATGTTTACGATGGTTAATGTATTGTGGTAATAATGAATACCAAGAAACTCTCTCTCTCTCTCTCTCTCTCTCTCTCTTTTATGTATTCCTGATGCTTAATGTGTTGTGGTAATAATGAATAGCAAGAATCTCTCTCTCTCTCTCTCTCTCTCTCTCTCTCTATCTCTCGCTTTTTTATGTATTCCTGATGCTTAATGTGTTGTGGTAATAATGAATAGCAAGAAACTCTCTCTCTCTCTCTCTCTCTCTCTCTCTCTCTCTCTCTCTCTCTCTCTCTCTCTCGCTTTTTTATGTATTCCTGATGCTTAATGTGTTGTGGTAATAATGAATAGCAAGAAATCTCTCTCTCTCTCTCTCTCTCTCTCTCTCTCTCTCTCTCTCTCTCTCTCTCTCTCTCTCTCTCTCGTCTGTATTCATGCTGCGTGTAAAACACACGGTCTCTCTCTCACTTCGGGGAAATGCCTTTGTCGATATGGTTTGCGGGATTTAATCTACGAAGACTATATTTTTCTTCTAAGTTCAGAGGTCAAGCTAAGGACTTGATCCTAAGCTCCCACGCACTCGAAGCTGCTATGCAAATGCCGCTCTGTATCGCTCGGTATCGCTCAAGCCTTTCTTTTTAGTGTGAAGAAGCTGTAAAACCTTTTTTATTCTTATCTTTTCCACTCTGAATATTTAAATTTACATTCTTTTTTTTCCCAACAAGCTTTACCACGGCTGTCACTAAACATCGATAAGGTTTTCACATTAAAGATGCATTAATTCGGTAGAGCCCTTATTTCTCAACCCTATAGAATACTTAGTATTGTTATATATTGATTTTTTCCGCTACGTATCATTGCTCAATCGCTTGTAATTTTCATATAAACATATTTGTTAGGACGCAAAGATCTTAATCCTTTTCCTGTCACAGATATAGTTCTTTGGCAACACTCGTATTTCTCGTCCCAGAACAATTCTTGATAGTGTTAGATATGCTTTTTTTTCCCATAACATAACGTTGCTAAATCCGTTTCAATTTCCAATATAGATTTATGTATTTATTTATTTGTTATTGTTTTATTATTTTTTTGATAGGATAACATTGCTAAATCACTTTCAATTTCCAATATAGATTTATGTATTTATTTCTTTATTTATTTGTTATTTATTTTTATTTTATTCTTTTTTTTTTGGTAGGACGTAGAGATAACATAGCTTAATCACTTTCAATTCCCAATATAGATTTTATGTATGTATGTATTTATTTGTTTATTTTATGTTTTTCTCTTTTATTCTTTGTTATGTGTGTATGTTAGGACGTAAAGATATTAACCCTATGTTCTACACTCCCTTTCATCTGGATTTAGGACTGGTAAGGGACCAGTTTCCCCCCCCCCCCCCACCCCCCAGCGATACACTACATCACCATATAAAACTACATACATTTCCCACCGCTCCCCGCCCCCCCCCCCCCCTTTCTTATTGACGGGGATCCGAGCAAAAGCGCTGGCAATCCAAGCCTGAGTGATCGTTTGATTTACGGATTAAGAGCTACTGATCGCCAGTGCTTCAGTGCGTTGATCTTGCTACAACAAGTGCACACTGCAGTTGACGATTTTTTTTAACGCTTTTGTATTTTTTTCAACAGTTTATGAAGCAGTCGTAACCCCTGCTAGTTCTTTGAAGCGAAGACCGAAATGTTTTTGAGGAAATGCGTTAATATATGCGGCTATTTTTTTTTTTTTTTTCACGTACACTTTTCCTTCTACTCTTAGGCAGGCTGGCTGCTGCTGGAGTGTTATTATTATTATTATTATTATTATTATTATTATTATTATTATTATTATTATTATTATTATTAAACGTAATTGCAGCCTCAGCTGTATTAATCTTATGTATAAAATTAATGCAGCTGAGGGAGCAATTACTTTTGATAAAACATGTTTAAAAGAGGGTTTACTTCCAGCACATTATTATTATTATTATTATTATTATTATTATTTTATTATTATTATTATTATTATTATTATAGTGCAGAAGATGAAGAACCCTATTCATATGGGACAAGCCCACCAAAGGGATCCATTCTTCCAAAGACTATTATTATTATTATTATTATTATTATTATTTATTATTATTATTTATTTTTTTTTTTGCTCTATCACAGTCCTCCAATTCGACTGGGTGGTATTTATAGTGTGGGGTTCCGGGTTGCATCCTGCCTCCTTAGGAGTCCATCACTCTTCTTACTATGTGCGCCGTTTCTAGGATCACACTCTTCTGCATGAGTCCTGGAGCTACTTCAGCCTCTAGTTTTTCTAGATTCCTTTTCAGGGATCTTGGGATCGTGCCTAGTGCTCCTATGATTATGGGTACGATTTCCACTGGCATATCCCATATCCTTCTTATTTCTATTTTCAGATCTTGATACTTATCCAATTTTTCCCTCTCTTTCTCTTCAACTCTGGTGTCCCATGGTATTGCGACATCAATTAGTGATACTTTCTTCTTGACCTTGTCAATCAACGTCACGTCTGGTCTGTTTGCACGTATCACCCTATCCGTTCTGATACCATAGTCCCAGAGGATCTTTGCCTGATCGTTTTCTAGCACTCCATCAGGTTGGTGCTCGTACCACTTATTACTGCAAGGTAGCTGATTATTATTATTATTATTATTATTATTATTATTATTATTATTATTATTCAGAAGATGAACCCTGTCCATATAGAACAAGCCCACCAAAGGGGCCATTGCCTTGATATTCAAGCTTCCAAAGAATATTATTGTCTTCATTGTAAAGCAATAGTAACAGGAGGTAATGGGAAATACAGAAAGAAGAGATCCCACTCATTAAACAAGAACAAAAAATATACATTAATAAATCAATGAACAGATAAAAACGTATTATAAAATGCAAGGAGATGTATTAGGGTCGTAATGCATCGCATCTTCACTTAGACTTCTGAAGAAGAAGTTCCAATTACACGACTTTCCTCCTCAGTAGGGAGGCTGTTCCTCTGAGATGAATGAATTAGATGATTGCATTACTGGGATGCAAGAAGTAGATCAACAAGGGAGGCGTTAAATGGCAATGCTTTAAAGTAACGTATAAATAAAAAAATATATATACTGAAAACAACTTCCTGTAAGTCTCCGCAGTGGCAGTGTTTTAAGAATATCTGTAAATTGTGAAATGGCACTAGATATGAAACCGCATTCTTTAAGAGAATGGCACAAGCAAGAACACAGAAGCACAACCCTGGTTTCTAGGCAGGCGACCGACTCATCCATTCTAAAACCTATCGTTTTAGCAGGATATAATGGCGTTCTTGAGCCGGAAATAATGTCGGGTTCTCTTTTATCACTAGCGACGAGTGATTCACTCGGAAGCGCGCGCACTCGCGCGTCAAAACGGGCCAATTTGCCAGGGAGTGCTGCACTGTACGAGGAATTAATGTTCCACACCTGGTTAGGCCCCGTCACTCACCTGTTTGGTTTGCGTCCGAAACGCGTATATTCCGATCGGTTTTGCTTATTGCTTGGGGGGGGGGGGGGGGGGGGGGGGGGGGGGGGGGGGGGGGGGGGGGGGGGGGGGGGGGGGGGGGGGGGGGGGGGGGGGGGGTGTTTTGTTTCGTGTGACTTTCATGGCACCATTTTATGGCACTGTGGGGTCATTCACTTCACATAGCAGTGCTGATGTATACAATTTGGACGCAGTTTCATACACGATGTCAGTTCTTAGGCGGGGAGGGGGGCGCTATTTTATACGGCGACAATTGATTATTACTGATGCTGTTTCTTACGAAAAGCATTCCATAAGTTGTCTTACTATTTCATACAAATAACGAAATCGGTATACTAATGGAGCAATGTCGATTCGCCTAGTTTCAATGCAAGAATGTCAACAGCATACTATTCTCCTTGTATTTTAATAATGTACCTGTATTTTTATTTATTTATTTTTTTTATTCTTGATCTCTCATTTCTGTATTTCTCATTTACCTTCTGTTACCGTAATATTCTTTCGGGTGTGCTTGTTCTATGCGAATAGGTTTCATCTACTGAATAATAATGCTGATGATCTCCCAGTTGTCATTTTTCTAAGAAGTATGTCCGTTTTTTCGTAGGCAAGAGCGCAAATACCATTTCAGATAACGATATGTTACACCCCATGACTTCACGAATGTTGGAAACTCATTAGCTGGTCCGCTGCTGGTCTGTGTCGTGGCATACCACTTACTAGATGCCGCGGGTTCTCGTCTGCCCCAGGGCGATGAACAATCGCAGGCTCTGTATCATTTGGGGTCTGCCGTGGGAGGTTGAGACCAACATTCTTTGGAAGCTTGAATTTCAAGGCAGTATCCCCTTTGGTGTGCTTGTTCCATGTGAATAGGTTTCATCTACTGAAGTAATGACAATTATAATAATTCGTCTGATTTTTCTTGGGTAAGCTTTTTAAGTACTGGCCTGTTGATAGATATGGACTAGAACGCTATATAAAGTGATCAATACTCGATCACTTTTGAAGGCTACTGGAAGAAGGACAGTTGCGGTATATACCCTGCCTAGTTGACCAATCGAGTTAGCAGCCCGTTCCAAATGAGATTAGGAATTTAACCTGGAATGGGAATTTAGCCGAAGTCTCGGAAAATGTCTGATTAGCATCATTACTTTATTTATTTTTTTAATTTATTTTTTTCATTTATTTATTTATTTATTTCTATACTTTTTCTAGGTAGAGCTAAAATATCATTGTTGGTTATATATACTTATTATCTTTCAAGTCTTCATCACACACTCTTCAGTCTATTTTTTTTTCATTATTTTTTGTTTTTTACATATTTCACCAAAAAAAATTGATAAAAAAAATAAAAAAACAATATGGAAAGAATTCGAGAAGGATTTGGTAGCCGTCCAGACCCACTTCAATTTATGCAAAGCTGTGGATAAAGAGAGAGAGAAGATAAGAGAATCGGCAAGAACTTGTTCCGTACTTGACTCGGGAATGCGGTCGGCATGTGCCTCAAAAAAAAAAAAAAAAAAAAAAAAAGAAAAAAAAAAAAAAAAATCCCCCCTCCGCCCCCCCCCCACAAAAAAAAAAAAAAAAAAAAGGAAACGGACCTACGTTGCCCTGGAAGGGTATCGAGATAAAAATGAAGCGACGCTGGGTCAAACATCCATTAAGATTATGACGTCATAGGCGTGCAACTAAAAAAAAATCCTTCTTACGTATGGAAAAAAAGTAAAAAATTTATCTTTATCGTGTTGTTCTTTTTTTTAAAGATATTGAAACAATGACGTCTGAGACCTGGCAGCTAAAAAATGCTTTGTGCACATAAGAAAAAAAATTTAATTTAAGAAATAGCAAATTTGAAAAAGTGATCTTTATTAGTTTGTTGTTATCTTTTTTTTGTCTATTTTTCATGCAAAACCTTTGTACAAATAAAATTTTTGTTGTTGTTCTCGTGGTTTTTTTCCTTTTTTTTTTATCCAAAATCTTCTTACAAATGAAAATAACAGATCTTTATTAGTTTGTGTTATTTTAAGATGAATATCAATATTTTTATTAGCTTCGCATATGTGGCAATTTCAGTCTATTAATATTGATAATGATGCCTGAAGCCACTCTTCCAACACATCCATCATTTTTTCTCTTTTTCTTCAGTTGCATTTTGGGGTTATGAAGGCACAGAAACACTGATGAATATAACAGAGAAAGAGACAAATAACAGAACAACAGTTGTGTAAATGTACATTTACACAACTGTGGATTTGTTTCTCCAATATAACTATTATAATGCAATTTTATAAACTCCGAGTTCTGACCTATTCAGAAAATTATACATTTAATAATAATCCTTATCGATTCGTACTGATTCTGGAAGACAAAAAATCCCTAAGCTGTATCCCCAGGTCTAAAAATACTGAAAAACAACTGTTAAAATGCAATTTCATAAACTACGACGTATTCAGAAAATTAGACATTTTATTAATAATCTTTATCGATTCGTACCGATTCTGAAAAAACAAAAACAAAAAAATCATTAAACTTGATTCCCAGGCCCTAACCTACTTAGCCCTGGGGGTCCCATTCCATCACTGATGTCACAGGTTATTTAGGGACGTGAAATGTCAGGAGGTCAGACAGGTACCACCGCCCCAATTAACCTGAGAGCTACTCTTCCTGCGCGCAGGTGTGCCGGGCGTGCATTTTGTATGCAGTGCCAGATAGGAGGATTCTTTTAATTATTATTATTATTATTATTATTATTATTATTATTATTATTATTAATTGTTTACAGGGATGGGCATTAAACATGGCAGTGGGAAGCTTCCACGTTAAACTTATTATTATTATTGTTAAGAAATTCACAGTTTCGTGAAAACAAATTTTAAAAAATATCCACAATTATGTATTAAAAATATATTTCTATGAAAAAAAATATAGAAAAAAAGGTTTTTTTTTGCTTTTTTTTCTAATATTTTTTCATAGAAATATATTTTTAATATATAATTGTGGATATTTTTTATTGTATTTATTATTATTATTATTATTATTATTATTATTATTATTATTATTATTCTTATTATTATAAGACGAGGCCCATTCACATGGCAAGCCCACAAAAAATAGTTAATTTTGAAAGATTTACCAAATCAGTTTCGCTTAACCAGTAGGAATTAATTTTATTTTGAAAATATTTACCTCAATAATTTTTATCGCCAGGAGTGGAAATTGAATCGATTTTGAAATATTGACCACATCAAGTTCGCATTTTTTTTCTTTTGTATTAGAAGTTCTGTATGTGACAAGTATAAACCGAGTTTGAATTTAGATAATTAAGTTCGCATTTTTTTTTTTTGTATTAGAAGTTCTGTATAGAATGATTTAAGTATGTGCAGTATAAACCGAGTTTGAATTTAGATAATCAAGTTCGCATTTTTTTTCTTTTGTATTAGAAGTTCTGTATGTGACAAGTATAAACCGAGTTTGAATTTAGATGATTAAGTTCGCTTTTTTTTCTCTCTCTATGAGAATTTCTGTATGTGACAAGTAGTATACAGAGTGAATTTAGATAACTCGTATAGTATATACCTTCCTACCTGTGATTCACAATTACCAAAGTGTTTGGCTGTCCAGTTCTCCGTCCAACTTGGTCCAACACGTATCGTACCCAAAGCGAACGTGTGTTTGGGGTTTGTCGCTGCGCTTAATTCTAAACATCGTCCACAGATGTCGCTTGTTCAACTGACGCGACAAGTGCCTGTGGTGTTCAGATCACTTTGAAGGATTTGTTTGGGAAGGTGCTAGCAACAGCTGGTGGTGGTGTACCACCTAGTAGGTCTATTTATATATTTGGGATTACAGGTTCCTGTTTTTTATTTATTTATTTATTTATTTATTTTTGGAATGTCTTTCAACTTTATGTATGTTCCTGTTGTTAATGTATTATATACACAATAAATTCTTATCTCTCACAGCCTCTTTTTATGTCAGGTTATTATCAGCATTTTGTAAGTTATGCATAACACAGGGGGGTGTATGTGTATGTGTATATATAATATAGATATATATATATATAGAGGTATGTGCGTCTATAGGAATGTCTGGTGTATAGAATGTTTGTGGGTATTAAAAGTATCAATATACATGTATTTATGCAGCACGACTTCAAGGTCAAATATTTGTATCACTGTTTCTCAGTTTCCTAATTATATCTCTCTCTCTCTCTCTCTCTCTCTCTCTGTGACGTATTTCTGCAGTGTACTTTCAAGGTCGTAATTCGTATCACTGTTGCCTCCAAGTTTTCTCAGCACCCCCCCCCCTTCTCTTTCTCTCACTCTCTCTCCACTCTCTCTCTCTCTCTCTCTCTCCAGGCGTTGCTTGCGAAAGAGTCTGATACCGCAATTTATTTTTTTATACGAGAGCGAAAAAGGAAAGAGGGTTAAAAGTACCGCCATTCTTTAGCTCTTATCGTCTTGCCAGGATGTTGGGAATCACCCCCCACCCCACCCTTCGCACAAACCCCTCTTCTCCTGATCCTGAACCACGACCCCCTTCCCCTTCCCATCTCCCTCGGGGTAAAGTCGGAAGTGTTAGAGGTTTATGGCTGAAGTTTCTCTCTCCCTTTTTTTTGGGGGGGGAGGGAACTTTCCCCCTTTTATGGGAGGGGGGCGGGGGGGGGGCGTTATTGATAGGACCCCAGCATTCCAAGGGAGGTTAAGAGCGACATGCAGAAAAAAATAATTTATAATTGGTAGATTATTATTATTATTATTATTATTATTATTATTATTATTATTATTAATGAAGACCAAATAAATATAAATGGCCATTTAGAATGGAGTGTGAAAAAAAAGAAACTGATAAATATACACGTAAACAATAATGATAATAATCAGAAATGCAGGCACTGGAGAGAGAGAGAGAGAGAGAGAGAGAGAGAGAGAGAGAGATATTCACAAGACGGAATAGATGGCAGATGAGAAAAAAAAAGGAAGTATTTTGGCGAAAGTTTACCTTCCTGTAAAACTTTATGTTCTTTTCACGTTCCTTAAGATTTTACACTCAGTTAAGACATTACGTTCCATTAAAACTTGACGTTCCTTTTATAAGACTTTACTCAGCCTTAAGACTTGACGGTCCTGTAAGGCTTTATGTTCTTTTATGTTCTATTAAGACTTGACGTTTCTTAAGATTTTACTCTCATTTAAGACTTTATGGTCCTTAAAGAATTGACGTTCCTTTAAG
Organism: Macrobrachium nipponense; assembly: GCF_015104395.2. Classification (NCBI taxonomy): domain Eukaryota; kingdom Metazoa; phylum Arthropoda; class Malacostraca; order Decapoda; family Palaemonidae; genus Macrobrachium; species Macrobrachium nipponense. The sequence continues at coordinate 73,487,886 of NC_087216.1, read as the reverse complement.
GCCTGACGTTCCTGTAAGACGTGGCACTCCTGTAAGACTTGATGTTCCTTTTAAGACTTTACTCACCTTTTAAGACTTTACGGTAAGACTTTATGTTCCTTTAAGACTTGACGTTCCCTGAGACTTTAAGGCTAAAAGATGAAAGTCGGATCACGACTTGGTTTGTATCATTATGTTTAGAGG
>NC_087216.1:73435203-73485203 GCF_015104395.2 Macrobrachium nipponense | reverse complement strand
TTTTTTTTTTTTTTTAATAGGTTTGGTTTTTTTGAAAATCCAGTTATATGTTTCACGTTTTGCGTAATAAAAATCCACAGTTATATATATATTTTTGCGTAATAAAATCCAGTTATATATATCTTTTATTTTTGTGCGTAATATAAATCCAATTAAATTTTTTAAATTTTTTTTGCGTAATAAAAATCTAGTTTTATTTTTTATTTTTTTTTTCGCAATCATATAGTAATACAGTTTTACTATATGATTGTGGATTATAATAAACTGTTTTTCACTAGGTTATGAATTCCTTCCGTAGTTATTATTATTATTATTATTATTATTATTATTATTATTATTATTATTATTATTATTATTATTATTATTATTATTATTATTATTAAGAATATTATATTCCATACGCAACTTAGGAAATAATTCCATCATTATGTACACCAGTGATCTGTAAAAATGGACGGGAAACGTATATGAAAAAAAATGAATGGAAGAAAGAATGATAAAAATAGATAAACATCGATAAATAAGCAATCAGATAGAGAGGAATTGATGAATGAATTCGACCTTCGAAAGGAGGGAAATGCCGGGAAACGGGGAAAACTGACTTGGGAAGAGAATTCCAAAGCTTGAGGGAAATCACGTGTATGTACGTACAAGTTTAGTGTTTATTTATTTATTTTTTATGTAGAATAAGCCGAATTCCATCATTATTTGAATTTAATTATATTTTAACGAAAGAATTACCTCACAGTCATGAAAGAAAGGAGAGAGAGTGAGGAGATCCTTTTCCTCGGAGAGAGAGAGAGAGAGAGAGAGAGAGAGAGAGAGAGAGAGAGAGAGAGAGAGAGAGAGAGAATTTCTTTATGCCTTAACTACAAAATTACCTTACATTCACGAATGGAGAAAATTATGTACTTAATTTAATTCCCCAGGAGAGAGAGAGAGAGAGAGAGAGAGAGAGAGAGAGAGAGGAGAGAGAGAGAGATAGAGAGAGAGGGGGTTCAGGAACTTTCGGCTCTCGGGCGGTCATACAATGGCTTTTGCTCAGGTAAATGGAATTAGAGGGAATTCCATGAAATGTGTTAAGTGAGAGGCGAATTTTGGTTTTCCTCTCTCTCTCTCTTCGGGTCGATCCTCTCTTTCTCCGTCTCTCTTCTCTCTCTCTCTCTCGCCATATTATGTATATGTATATATTAAACTATGACTCACCCAACATGTTCTGTGCATATTGTTAGTAACAAAATCTCATTCGAACAGGATTGTATCTACCAGAGATTCTTGTTCATATATATATATATATATATATATATATATATATATATATATATATATATATATATCTATATATATATATATGAATAAATGAATAGATATATATATACATAATATGGAGAGAGAGAAGAGAGAGAGAGAGAGAGAGAGAGAGAGAGAGAGAGAGAGAGAGAGAACAAAATTCAGACTTCACCCTTCACATTTAACAACATTTCCATGGTAATTCCCTCTAATTCCATTTACCTGAGCAAAGCCATTGTATGACCCCGAGAGCCGAAAGTTCCTGGAACCTCTCTCTCTCTCTCTCTCTCTCTCTCTCTCTCTCTCTCTGTGGGAAATAAGTACATCATTTTCTCCTTTTTCTTCATTCGTGAATGTAAGGTAATTTTGTAGTTAATGTATAAATAAATTCTCTCTCTCTCTCTCTCTCTCTCTCTCTCTCTCTCTCTCTCTCTCTCTCTCTCTCTCTCTCTCGCAGAAAAAATAAACTCCTCACTTTCTCTCCTTTCTTTCATGAATGTGACGTAATTCTCTAGTTAACATATATAATAAATCAAATAATGATGGAATTCGACTTATTTTACATAAATTAATAAAAAAATATCAACACTAAACTTGCACTTACATAGACGTGCTTTCTCTCAAGCTTTGGAATTCTCTTCCTAAGTCTGTTATCCCCCGTTTCCCGGCATTCCCTCCTTCCGAAGGTCGAATATATATATATATATATATATATATATATATATATATATATATATATATTTTGTATATATATATATATATTTGTATATATAATAATTTATATAATATAGATATAATATATAATTTAGGAATTATATGAACTGGAGGCCGATTTTTCACCGTATATCGTATTACCAGAGAAAAAAATTAATTATGAAAACACAACACATATATACGTATATATAATATATATATATATATATATACTATACTATATATATATATATATATATATATATATATATATATATATGTGTGTGTGTATATATATATACACAATTTATACATACACACACAACAAAATTAAATATAATGTAGTGTATATCATATATGAATCATTGGCTTGAATTCTTGTTTCTAACTCATAACCTTTGACGACAAGTCTCCATGTTTTCATAGATCGTGTTGTTATAACTTCATCAGAAGCTAGTGCTGACATAAGGCACAACTTAAACTTTTATAACAATCGGTTGTAATTTCATTGTGGACTAGCTTTAAAGATGAGAAGAAAAAATGGTAATTGGAGAGCAATAATACAATAATCAATAATTCGTAATATAATGAGCAGTGCGTGTTCATCACTATGCATTTTTTGCTCGATTGATTCTAAAGGAAATGTTTTTTTGAATGCTTTTGTCTATTTTGATACGGTTTTTGACATGGAAATCTTGGCTGGCATAGTTTTTGCCAAATTTGGTATTTATTGTATTAGGTCAATTTTGTTTGAAAATTCAGAATCATCGATACGCATTTTTTGTTTTAGTGTTTTCAAAGAAAATATTGCTTGAAATATTCTGTAGATTTTACTACAGATTTTGACATCCAATCTTGACTGATTTCGTTTTCACCAAATTTGCTGTATACTGTATTAGGTCAATATTGTTTGAGAATTGAGATTCATCGATATACATATTTTTCTTTAATGTTTTTAAAGAAATTATTGCTTGAAATATTCTGTAGATCTTATTAAAGATTTTGACATCCACACTCTGCATATTGTGTATTACGTAAAATTCACGTATTTGGTGCTGAATCAGTCTACAATAAAAGTTAGTTTTATGGAGTAAATTCAGACTGATCGAAATTCACGAAAAAGAAAGGTTGTAACCTAAAGTAAAGTTATTGTAAAAAAAGTAAAAAATATAAAAAAATAATAATAATATTACCGCGTTGTAGCATTACGGGAAAACGATATTAAAAAGATTAATGCTTGCCAGGCGCGACATCTTGGAGCCTGATGTGTTTCGGCACGAACTGTTGCATCATCATTGTACTATTATTATTATTATCATTATTAGTATTATTATTATTATTATTATTATATTAGTAGTAGTAGTAGCAGTAGTAGTAGTAGAGTATTGTAAGTAGTAGTCGTAGTAGTTAGTAGTATCATTATTGCTGTTTGTTAGTATTACCATTTTATTATTATTATTATTATTATATTATTATTATTATTATTATTATTATTATTATTATTATTATTAGGTTTTTCTGGTTTGATTTTTGTGTAACTTTGCTTTTTATTACTATGTTAATCACTGCACATGTGAGGAGTGTCTATATTTGCAATAAATAAGATTGAATATGGATTGTCTCAGTGCATGAGAGAGAGAGAGAGATAGGTGCTACCTTTCGCCTTGACGAATATCAAAATAAGTTTACAATGAATATGAATAGATATGGATTGAGAGAGAGAGAGAGAGAGAGAGAGAGAGAGAGAGAGAGAGAGAGAGAGAGAGAGAGTGCTACCTCGCCTTGACGAATATCAAAATAATGTTTACAATGCTATGAGAGTGATATGATGTATGGATTGAGAGAGAAGAGAGAGAGAGAGAGAGAGAGAGACTGAAACTGAAATCCGCGCTCCATTGTGAGAGGGGAATGTGCACGCACTAGTGCATGCAAGCAGCGAACAGAAAGACCTCCGCAACACACAATGGCTGGAAGGAGCTATGAATAGAATGATCTCTTAAGAATGAGAGAGAGAGAGATATTGTTTGAACCCTCTCTCTCTCTCTCTCTCTCTCACTCTCTCTCTCTCTGGTAGAAGGAAGGGGTCCTAGACTTCTTTATTTATTTGTTTATATTATTATTGTGTTATATATTTATTTATTTATTTATTTATTTATTTATTTGATTATTTATTTATTTGTTTATATATATTTTAGAGGCCAACAGGATGTTTAGTTCCTAACTTCATTTATCCCTAGGTCCGATGGTACTAGGAAAAAGGCGTTTTTTTTTTTTTTTTAAATAATAAAATCTCGTGTTATCCTTATAAGCCTCATGTTGTTGCTATTGTAATCGTTACTGTTAATGATTCATTTGGCCTTATGCCAGCACGAGCCCAGACTCGGAAAATGGAATCAAACCAAACGAAAAAAAAAAATCGATGCATAATTAGAGGGACGAGTATGAGGGAGCATTTGGTTAATTAGAGAAGTCTCCTTGGGTCCATTTTTAATGCGCAGAGGGCGACGGGGGTGGCTGACTAATAATCCCCATTTGTAGCCCAGGCTCGACGGATATGAGGAAAGGAATGAGGGAAAGGAGGGAAGGAAGGATTAAGGAACATGAGAGAAGCGAGATTATATATGTGACATTTTAGCTTACTGATGAAGGGGGAAGGTACAGAATCTTGGAACTGAAGGGGGAGTATGTGTAGTGGATTGGGGGGGAATTGAATGGGATAGGTTCTTCTATATGGAGGGGGAAAGAACAAGTAGGTGAAGAAGAGGAGAGAGAAGAAGACGAGGAAGAAGAAGAAACAGAACCGATAATAAAAAGGTAGAGAAGCTCTTGAAGCTGTTGGGAAAATATGGCGTGAGAAAGAGTGAGAGAACAACATGGGTGTTTCTCTGTATGTAAGGGGAGGCGAGGTAGGGGAAGAAAGAAGGGGAAAGAAGGAAGGAGGGGGAAGAAACAGAACAGAGAATAAAAGAAGAATGAAAGCGTGGGGCGCGATTAACTGCCCAACGACCATAACATGGCGTCGTTGTAACAAGACGTTATGAGGATGATGAGTCGTAAAATGGCCTCCTTTTTTTTTTTTTTTTTTTTATTAGCATAAGCGTCTTGGGTCGTCCACATCATGATGGCATAACAGGAGGAGGAGGAGGAGGAGGAGGAGGAGGAGGAGGAGGAGGAGGAGGAGGTAGGAGACAAATGCTGGAGGAAATAAAAACCATTATATTCCTTTCGGTTTGTTGAGTGGTTGTCATTTTCAGCTTACGTCATTAATATTTAATTAGGATTTATTTAAGTCTACCACAACTGGCGTCACATCATACGAAGTTATTATTATTATTATTATTATTATTATTATTATTATTATTATATTATTATTATTATTATTATTATTATTATTATTGGGTGGAGAAAAAAATCCACAGTATTATATGCAATATTTTGGCTATAAAAGACTCTATTCCCTCCTTAAGATTATTTATTATTATTATTATTATTATTATTATTATTATTATTATTATTATTATTATTATTATTAGAAGAGAAACAAAAGAGGTAACGATAGATTGACAGGTCAGGATATGCTCAAAATATTCATGAGTTTGAGAGGAACCAGTGAGAACCATTGGTTTATAATTTCCTTTCATATGTTCTTAGCTCATTCAAAAGCCAGGGTCTTTCAAATGAGAGGCTCTTTCAAATCAAGAGTTATTAATACGTGGAATGAAACGTCTTTGGGTGAATGAAATAATAACTGCCCTCAAGAATCGAAAAGCTGTCTTTATATATGTGTGTGTATGTGTGCGTGTGTGTGTGTGTGTGTGTACACGCTCGGAAAATGCCTCCACATACAATCCTATAGCATCCTTTAACATATCCCAACGGGGTCAGTCATTCAGCTACGGAACACAGGGCCAATTCACGTATGGTACACGCGGGGACAGTTGTCTTCAATTATTCAGACGCCAAGTAGTGGAATACATTTATTGACCTTGCTTTTGTTTTTCTGAATTGTTGGTTATTTTTTCTATCTTGCAGTTGACACCAACAACTATTTTATTCCGTCTCTTTTATTGCTGTCTTTATCCTCTTGGTCTTCTTAATATTTTATTTCGTGTCTTTTACTGTTATCTCGAATTTTTTAAAAATTCTGTCTGATCAATTTTTTTTTTTTTTTACTTTTTTACTGAAAAATTTACATTTTACTCTCGAAAACCTTTTATTTGGCTTTTTTAAAACTATTATTAATATACTTCATCTTTGTATTTTTTTTTTATTTATTTATTTTATGTAACGTCATCAAATGATTATTAGTTTTGACTCGTCACTTTTACTGTCATTTCTTAACATTTCATTATATTTATTGTATCTCTTCGACTTAATACATTTAGAATTATCTTTTCTTCATTATTACATCTTCTCTGCTTTCTTTTCGCTCGTTATTTCACACTTTATCTGACTTTCTTCTCATTCATCAGAATCTTAACCTATATAAGTACTTATAAGTTAGTAACTTAATCCAAATGACTACTTCCTTAATCTTTTAAATGTCTTCAATCTTCTACATCATCTTCTTCGTAAAACCTCCTCATCTCTTTCTCCCGGCGTGTGAACGTTCCAGCAGAGCGCTGGCTGGAAAAACCGCTGGAAAAGCGGCAGCAGCACTAAAAGGCCCCCGCTGGAAACTGGAAATCCGCGAAAAATAAATAAAAGAAAAAGATGCCCTGGCCAGACGGAGATATTCAACTGTCTCCTACAGACTTCCAGGGATGCTGTAAGGGTCGTTTTACGTCGATTCAGCGCTGGAACGTCGCCCTTACGACGCGACCCCCCTGAAAATTTTTGTGACATCTTCCAGCGCCCGTTGGTCATTTCCGGCCTGGAAATAAAGAGGAAATAAGCACCTCCCCGCCATGACGTATTAGAGATTACCCTTCTGTGTGCCCGCGTACGCAAGTGCGCGTGCGCGCAAAGGGAGCGAGTGGGCGTGAATGATTAAGGTTTAAATTAGTTTTATTTATTTATTCATTTATTTATTTATTTATTGTACTATGGTAGACTCGTACACGTCTGTGATGTTTCGTCGTGTAATTTCTCTCTCTCTCTCTCTCTCTCTCTCTCTCTCTCTCTCTCTCTCTATCTCTCTCCTCTATACGAGGTATATATATATATAGTATTATATATATATATATATTATATATATATATATATATATTAACAAATAATTTACTCAAAATGCATAGCAGCAGTATAATATTTCTGGCCCGATATCCCATGCGGTAATAAGGCAGCGAATAGTCCATAGCAAAGGAATTTAATAACGCATTCTAATAGACCCGATCTGCAACAAGTGTCCGAAGGCTGAGTTTATACTGCGTCCGAATTAGCAGATTCAATCCAATAACGTCCCTCGGGGAATTCTGGATATAAATTCAAGAGATATAAATTCAACGTATAGGAAGCAATAGTTGGTTTCTTGCGACTGGCTATAGAGAACAGATTTTGCCTTCGTCGTTTTTCTAATTTATTGTGATTATTCGTTTTTTATTTGTGATTATATGTTTTTTTCTGGTTTTGCCCTCGTCCTCTTTTTAATTTATTTTGATTATTTGTTTTTTTTTCTGGTTTTTGCCTTCATATTTCTAATTTATTTTGATTATTTGTAATTTTTTTCTGGTTCCTTTTCGTGTATGTTTTTGTATTCCCTATTTACATTTGAATTTATTTTGTTTTTCAGGTTTTTTTCATATTTTAATCGATTTCTTGATTTTGTCTTTTTTTTATTTTTGTTTATTTGTTGTTTAGAGTTTCCTTTTCTTGTATGTTGTTATAAACAATAATTGTATTTGATTTTATAGTGCTTTTGAGTTTTTTTTTTTTTTTACATTTTACTGTTTATGTAAATTTGTCTTTTTATATTTTGATGGTTTATTTCTCTTTATCTGGTTTCTTTTCGCGTATGTATTCTAAAAAAAACATTTATTTCATGTACTCTTATTTTGTTCACCACATTTACTCAATTTCAGGATAATTCGCTTGCTACCTCATTTTACCTGACTTTTAAATTATATATTTTCACTTTTTCATTTTCTTTGCTTTCTTTGTTTCTTCTTTTTGCAGTTGGTGATTTTTTTTTTGTATTTGCTAAAATATTTCTTAGGCTTCTGCTTCGTTTGTGTTTTAATTTGTAATTTTCCTATATTTTTGTAGTCTTTATATATATACATACACATATATATATATTATATATATATATTTATATATATATATATAGAGAGAGGAGAGAGAGAGAGAGAGGAGAGAGAAAGAGAGAGGAGTAGAGAGAGAGAGAGGAAGCTACAAATGTCCTTTAAATCCAATTCGCTCTACCTTGGAATTAATATATTTTCATATATGTTAAACGAAGGGAATTGTTTAGTTGATAATAATTTCGTCCTCCCGTGGATTTGAACCAGCGGACAGAAAAGCAGGACATTAGTGACATTATCGGTTCGAACCCACGAGAGTATGAAATTATTACCAACTAGAAAAATTCCCCTTCGTTTAACATATATATGAAAATATATTAATTCCGAGGTAGAGCGAATTGGATTAAAAGGACCATTTGTAGCTAAATCATTATATATAAATTATATATATATATATATATATATATAATATATATATATATATATATATATATAAATTATATATAACACATCCATACATGCTATATAACATATATATAATATAATCTATATAAATTACATACATACATACATATATAACATATATATATACATACATACATACATACATACATACATACATATACATGTATATACATTATAGTACATACCCACGCAATAATTTGTTACAGACGATCACTCACTTCTGCCAACGCTGCTTCAAGCCCAGCAGAAACCGTAGGGCAATAACTATTTAAAACAGAAGATACCCTGATAAACAAACGACCTCCTTAATTGGCTCCGGAGCTACGATTAATCCCCTCCGAGATTAGAACTAGTCCTCTCTTAATTAGGGCTGATTACCCCCTGATAATTATACCAACCCGGGGAAGTTCACTAGCCTCGAATATTAGTCGACGGAATGATATATATACAAAAAAAAAATATTAGGAAGTAGTGAATAAATGGATACATGGGACACTGAAGTGATATGTTTAGGTGGTGTCACCGTGTGGCCAGCAAACGTCTTCAAGCGACCTTAGGTCAAGATAGGAAGGTATAATATATATGTGTCTGTGTACTACATTATATATATATATATATATATATATATATATATATAATATATATATTGTATATATATATGTATATATATTATATATTATATATAATATATATATAAAATATATGTATATAGGAATATATAAGAAGCAGTATTGGTTTTAACATTAACTGGAATTATTCTTTTGTCCGTAAATGCATTGCTAAATTCTTGCCAGTTCAATTTTTTGTATTATTGTGGGGTGAACATTATTATTATTATTATTATTATTATTATTATTATTATTACTAGCAGCTTCACGTAAAGTCTCCACTGACGTGGAAATGGGTATCGGAACAACGAGACAACAAAATATAAACTAAAGTCCGGTAATAATCAGTTGCAAACACATGAATATATAAATATAATATATATATATAATATATATATATCTTATATATATATATATATATATATTATTATAATATATATGTATATATATATACATAGAAAGAGAGAGAGAGAGAGAGAGAGAGAGAGAGAGAGAATCGAACAATAGTACTAGATGAGAAATACGTGAATGCCATCGAATACCCACAGGTACAGAATACAGTTTCAGATATCTATGTCATTCGTTAGGATGTCAATAAATGTTATTGTATCACATGTGTTCTAATCACCCTTCTTTCCTTTCCCTCTCCCTTTCCAGAACTGGAACGCGTCCAGAGCGGGAAACGCAGCGAAGAAAAACGGGCGGTGGAAGTGACCAAAGAAAAGTCCATCAAGGTGACAGTCAAGGTCCTTGTACCGGTGAGGGAGCACCCTAAGGTGAGCATTGAGGGTCCTTGTTATTTCTGTCTGCCGGACTGTCTCTCTGTCTGTCTTTCTGTCTGTCTGTCTTGTGTGTCTTCAGACATTTTGAAGACATGTGGGCAATGAAGGGTCATTCTTCCTTCTGTCTCTCTCTGTGCGTAGAAAGTTTAAAGTATGGTGGGCTAATTATAATGAAAAGTGCATTATCTGATTTTGGACTTATCCAGTGTTGGGTTATTTAGCATTTGTCGAGGTAAACTGTTCGAAAGATATCTTAGAACATTACCGATGGATCCTAATGAACTCTTGGGAAGAAATGCTCTATGATAAAATGAAAAGCTTATTTTTTATTGTGAATTTATATATAAATGAGTTAGCTGTGAAGACAGGTAGGTGTGTTAATCATGAAGGTAAAGTTGATTAGATTTTTGATGGTATCCGGTGGTGTTGTTTGTCTGTCTGTCTGTCTGTCTGTAGATATTTTAAAGACAGGTTGGCTGATGATTAGGAAAAGTGGGTTAAGTTTTTTTTTTTTTTTTTCTTTTTTTTTTTTTTCTTCTTCTTATGGATAAGTCCGCATTTTTCGGCGTTAACTGTTCAGAAGATATCGTTAATTATGCACATACATATGTTGAATTATTATTATTATTATTATTATTATTATTATTATTATATTTATTATTATGCAGCACATGAATCCTAATCTTATGTAACTTATTATTATTATATTATTATTATTATTATTATTATTATTATTATTATTATTATTCTATCTTTTTTTTCTTTTGGTCTATCACAGTCCTCCAATTCGACTGGGTGGTATTTATAGTGTGGGGTTCCGGGTTGCATCCTGCCTCCTTAGGAGTCCATCACTTTTCTTACTATATGCGCCGTTTCTAGGGTCACACTCTTCTGCATGAGTCCTGGAGCTACTTCGGCCTCTAGTTTTTCTAGATTCCTTTTCAGGGATCGTGGGACCGTGCCTAGTGTTCCCATGATTATGGGTACAATTTCCTCTGGCATATCTCATATCTTTCTTATTTCTATTTTCAGATCTTGATACTTATCCATTTTTTCCCTTTCTTTCTCTTCAACTCTGGTGTCCCATGGTATTGCGACATCAATGAGTAATACTTTCTTCTTGATTTTGTCAATCAACGTCACGTCTGGTCTATTTGCACGTATCACCCTTATCTGTTCTGATACCATAGTCCCAGAGGATCTTTGCCTGATCGTTTTTTATCACTCCTTCAGGTTGGTGCTCGTACCACTTATTACTGCAAGGTAGCTGATGTTTCTTGCACAGGCTCTTTTTGTACTGGTTCTGTGCAATTGCCGGACATTCGCTTGCTATGTGGTTTATGGTTTATTATTATTATTATTATTATTATTATTATTATTATTATTATTATTATTATTATTATTCAGAAGATGAAGAACCCTATTCATACGGAACAAGCCCACCAAAGAGGCCACCGACTTGAATTCAATTCAAGTTTCCAATGAAATTAAGGCGTTGGTTCGAAAGAGGTAACAGACGGCAAAGGAAAATACAGAGAAGTAACAGATAAGTTAACAAACAGAGCAAACAAAACAAACAAATAAATATATTTAAAAAATTAAGTGAATGATCAAAACCTACGTTATATCATTTCTTCCAAAACTGAAATGTTCTTCACCTGCTTACAAATTCTGGGCGAAAATTCCCTCAGTCCGCCGTCTCTTCTCTCTGTCCTTTGAACTGGTTAGTAGCAATCTCAAGGCGTTTCTAGAGATAAGAACCAGCGGGCTGCTTTGTTCTTTGTTCGTTTGAGCTCGTTAGTCCAAACAAATAATGCTGCCGCGCTACTCTTGCGTTTGATATTGTTGCTAATGATGCTTTGTCGTCGTCCTCTCTCTCTCTCTCTCTCTCTCTCTCTCTCTCTCTCTCTCTCTCTTCGTCTTATTTCTTATTGGACCGGGGCTTAATTGATATGCATACATAGACACTCATATACATTATATATATATATATATTATATATATATATAAATATATATATAGTATATATATATATATATATAGTACTGTATGTATGCATACAATTAAGCCCCTCTCATCTAACTTAACTAAAAATGTACTGAAGGTTCCTCCAAATATATATAGTATATATATATATTATATATATATCTATATATATATATATAATATATGTATATATATATATATATATATATGGTATATATAGATATATATATATATAGTATATTTGTATGTATAAATATAGTATATAATATATATATAAATAAATTTTAAAATAAATATATATTGTATAATATATCGAGCTACAATGTCCCTTTAATATCTAATTCGCTCTACCTCGGAATTAATTTATTTTCATATATGCTTAACCGAAGGGGAATTTTTTCTCGATAATAGAAAAAATTCCCCTTCGGTTAGCATATATGAAAATATATTAATTCGAGGTAGAGCGAATAGATATTCATGGAGGATTATAGCTCGATATATGTATATGAATCACGGAAATGTTATATGACTTATATATTATGTATATAAATAAAATAATAAATTCTATACATAATATCTATGATGATATATATATATATATATATATATTATATATATATATGTGTGTGTGTGTGTGTGTGTGTGTGTGTGTGTGTGTATACACACATCGTATTATGTATAGAATTTCTATATATATATATATACTGTATATTATACATAATATATATCTTTATATATATATATTTTATATACTGTATTTATACATACAAATATATATATATATATATATATATATATATATATATATATATATTAGGAAGAACCTTCAGTACATTTTTTAGTTAAGTTAGATGAGAGGGGAAATAAATCTGACTAGAGAGAGAGAGAGAGAGAGAGAGAGAGAGAGAGAGAGAGAGAGAGAGAAGAGAGAGAGAGCTTTGGTTTCCAGCGCTCGTTCATTCATGCCCTCATACCGATTATGAATGATAACGAACCATCGTAATTACGCTTAATGACTCCTGCAAACACAAAACGGCCCTCCTGAACATACGTACGTACACCCGGTAGCAAGGCAGAGCAGTCTCTCTGACAGCCATTCATCGAATTGCGTCTCTTTTGCAGTTGCAAAAAGGACCCCCCGCCCCCCTGCCCCGCCCTCCCCTGCACCCCTTGAGCGTTGAGGCTCCTCATCCTCTGAAAGACATATATATGCATCTCAATTTTCTTAAATAGAACTCTCTCTCTCTCTCTCTCTATCTCTCTCTCGCCTCCTCTCTCTCTCTCTCTCTCTCTCTCTATTAAACTTTTCTTTAAAAAAAAAAAAAAAGAGCAAACGTCTTTCGGGATCTTTCTTTGGTAGCGGCTTGAAAATGAACGTCGTCTTTAGCCGTTAATGAAAAAGTCGCCTCGTTTTTTTATTATATATATACATACACGAAAAAGAAGCATCTTTCCCTACCATCTCTAAATGGAGAGAGAGAGAGAGAGAGAGAGAGAGTGAGAGAGAGAGAGAGACTCCGAAAAAGCAATTTGGGTAATTCCTCTATGTCTTGAGCAGGAAGGTAGTTCGTTCAAACCGTGGCCGAAACCAAGCAGGGGGGGTGGGGGGGTATGCGAACACCTGGGGGAAGGGGGGTGATTCCCGGGGAAGGGAAAGTTGTAAGAGAGAGGGAGAGAGAGAAGAAGGGGGGATGGGGGAGGAATTGGGAGGGGAAGAAACAGGGAATTTGAAAAGAAGTGAGTTGTATGGTATATAAGCTCTCAGAATCCACCCATACTTTCATCGAGAATTGAAGAGGAAGAAAGCGAATGTAAGGAGAAGAAGAAGAATGGGAGGAAGAATCAAGGGAAAGAGGAGGGAAGAAACAATAAGTAAGGGGAAAAAGGGAAGATTCAGCTGGCATTATGGGAAGGGGGTGGGGTGGGGTTTGGGGGGGTGGGGGGGGGGGATAGGGGGGATAGGGGGAGGAAGTGAAGTGGCATGCAAACGAGTTGGATTGAAAAGGGGAATGAAGAAGGGAAAGTTTGAGGTTTGAGGAGAGAGAGAGAGAGAGAGAGAGAGGAGAGAGAGAGAGAGAGAGAGGCTTCAGTAGCATCCTTCCCCCCCACTCATCCCCCCCCTCCCCCCCCCCCCTCCCCCTCCCCCCCTCCCAACTCCCAAGATTTTCGTTTTGGCTGAATACATTTAAAGGACTCACTCTGGTTAGTCTCAATGGCGCGGTGGAATTTGCAATCTAAAAGCTGGCTATTCATGATTAGCCTCTGACGGAGTGGAATTCAATCTTGGGAGAGAGAGAGAGAGAGAGAGAGAGAGAGAGAGAGAGAGAGAATATGTGGGAGGGATGGCTCAATTCCAATATCTCAAGGGGTTGTCACGGAATAGGAGAACGCTTAAGTAGTGCTCCTTTAACCATTAGACTCGCAATTCAATCTGTGAGAGAGAGAGAGAGAGAGAGAGAGAGAGAGAGAGAGAATAGATATATCTAATGAATGCTTTCACTCCCTTTTTGATGGCATGCATTTTGACAGCAGTTAATGCGCGCCTAATTCAGGGCTTAAGTCAACAATAGCTCAGTGGATTTCTAACGACCCATTCCCACTCGTTCCTTCTATTCCCGTCCCAGGGATCGAACGCGGGTCGTCCACCAGCTGTGAGCTACGTGAGAGAGAGAGAGAGAGAGAGAGAGAAGAGAGAGAGAGAGAGAGAAGGAGATTATATAGACGCATCAAAGTTTGGATATTTTTCCATTAATTTTAAAACAGGAGAAACAAAGGGAGTCCAGAACCTGTTTCTTTGTTTCTTTGTTTGTCTGGTTCGTGGGCGTTGTTTGTCGGCCTCTTTCGCATCAGGGATTTGTTTTCTTTGAATGGGTAAGCTGGCGAGGCCCCACCAAAAGAAAGAAAGAAAAGGTTGAGAAAGAGAGAGAGGAGAGAGAGAGAGAGAGAGAGAGAAAGCGGAAGGTAAGTTCCTAGGAACCTTATTCTGGGTTCAGGTTCCCCAAGGAGCACTTCGCTATGGTGCTCATTCTTGGCTTTATTTTTTTTTTTTTTACTTTTTTATTTGCCGTTATTTTTCACCAGCTCTTCGTTTTTGAATAGACCATACGGCCCCTAAAAATCTTTTACTTACATATATTTACTTATTTATATTGACTCCAAAATTGTTCCAGTTTAATATTCAAAAGTGGTCAATATTACTTGTTTTTTTTTTCGTTTACTCGGAGAGTAAGCCTACAGACTACTTTATAGTTGATGTTATTGTTATGGGTGGGTTAGGAAAGGTCTATGAAAAGGTCTAAAAAAGGTGTTTTCGCGTCGAGTTCAAGATACAGGAATTTTAGGATATTACATTTATGACTCAAGCAACTGTAGCTACAGTAGAACTATTTTTCGACATTTATACTTCATATTTTCGTCGCGAAATCCCGGTAAATAGTGAAACTAATTGGAGAAATGAAAAACTTGTTCAACTTAGAAATTTAATTTTTTTATTTGTTTGAGAATTGTACTTTACGTTTTTTGAGAAGTAATAACTTTTTTTGTTTACCTTTTTCGAGAATGTAACTTTTTTTTTTTTTTTTTTTTTTTTTTTTGGGGGGGAAATGTAATTTTTTTTTGCTATTTTTCAGAAATGTAACTTACTTTTTTGAGAAATGTTACTTTTTTTAGAAATGTAATTTTTCACTTTTTTGAGAAATGTAACTTTTTTAGTGTTTTTTGAGCAATGTAACTTTTTTTGAGAAATGTAACTTTTTTACTTTATTTTGAGAAATGTAACTTTTTTACTTTTTTTGAGAAATGTAACTTGTTTTATTAGTCTGTCTTTGTATGGGTTATTATAATTCAGGCGATCACTAAACCCCCTCCCCACCTTACAAGGGGGCTTCCATACACTCCCCCTCCCTTCCACTGAGAATTTAATTTATTTTATTTGTATATTTTTTATTTCCTATGAAAAATCTTTGACCCGTTTTCTAAGTTGTAAAAATTAAAAAAAAAAAAAAAAATCTTACTTCTCGTTGTAGTTTTCTGTAGATTATCTTTATTCGCCCCGCCGTCCGACTGACATAGTTGGTAGAGCCACAATCCCCCATAACCCCATCCCCTTACCCTCCTCCCCGGAAGGAAAGTAAGGACTCTGTTAAATTATTTAAATTCATCCCTTGCAACACCCTGATTTAAGGCCTATCTCTCCTCCATACTACTAATAAGCAGAGGAGGGGCTAAATACCCCCCCCCCCCCCACCTTATTTATTTCCCCTCTCACTACTAGGTCCCCTCTATACTCCCCCCCCCCCCCCCCCCCCCCCCCCCCCCTTCTCTCTACCCTGGGCGACTATATCTATAACTATAAGAAAGTCCTTTTGTTCAAAAGGGGTTGAAAAATATCGCTAGTATTGTTTTTATGAACAAAATACACCTCCATTGTTTTGAAATGGCTCTGTACGTTTCCCTTTGAACAAGGCAGAAAAACACAGTTCCGGGTTTTTAAATGTTTGTCTATGTGTTTTTTTTTCTCTTGTTTTGTGTGTGTGTGTGTATGTGTGTTTGCGTTTTGTTTGTAAAACAGACGGACACCGTGAATGATCAGTAAAACCTGCTCCTACATATAAGTTAGCACACGATGTCTCCCCTTAGGATGGACTAACAAGTCTTTGAGACATCCTAATCCTTGCTCTCTCTCTCTCTCTCTCTCTCTCTCTCTCTCTCTCTCTCTCTCTCTCTCTCTCTCTCTCATTTTGCCTTGTAAGTAAAAGAAAGCTAGACAGAATCATTAGGAGGACACTGTGAATGCACAGTAAAACCTGCTCCTAGAGATAAGTGAGCACACGATGTCTCCACTTAAGGATGGACTAACTAGTCTTTCAGACATCCTAATCCTTGTAACTCCTTGTAAGTTCTCATTTTTTTTTTCCAATTTCTTGGTCTCTTTGAATCAATCCATCATTCGTTAATCATCTCTCATGCTTTTTTGTGATCATTTGACCTACAATTCTCATTATTATCCTCACTTTTTCTTATTCTCCCATATTTATGCGTCCACTCTTATTCTCATTCGTATTTTTGTATTGCTTCTCATTCGTTCCACTTTTCTTGTCTCATCGCGTTTCTCATTCCCTCTAGTTTTATTTACATTCTCTTAATTCTTTCCATTTTCATATTTATTGTAATTTTCCCAGTTTTCTATAATCTTTTCCCCACTTTTATCGTTCTTCTTGCATTCCTTGTCATTCCTCTCACATTTCTCCTCCCCATCTCGTCATTCTCCCCAAATTTCTCCTCCACATCATTCTCAATCCTCTTTATCTTGTCATCCTTCCCACATTTCTCGTCATTCTTCCTATTCCCCTCCCACTCTCATCCTTCTCCCCAAACGCCTCTATATCCAGCTTTCTGCTTCCCACATGAGAGAGAGAGAGAGAGAGAGAGAGAGAGAGGGTGTGGGGGGCGGGGGTTGAAGAGAATTCTGGAATACATAAGCGAATGAAGTGGAATAACTGGAAATACATGCGAATGACGGTGAATAACGCTGGTTCCGGCGTTCTACACCAACAAAGGGAGCGTCCGACCCTTCTGTTACGGGTCAATTTCAGCCGCGGGTTCTAATGGCACTTAACTGATGCGATGGGTTTCGTCTCTCTCTCTCTCTCTCTTTTTATTTTTTAGTACTCTCTTGCTATCCACTTAATCATTCGTGACTCTCATCTCTTAAGACTCTCTCTCTCAATTCATGTTTTACTCTCTCTCTCTCTCTCTCATTTTTAGTACTCTCTTGCTATCCATCTGAATCATTCGTGACTCTCTCTCTCTCTCTCTAATTCATGTTTTTTTACTCTATTTTTTATTACTCTCTTGCTATCCAACTTAATAATTCATGACTCTCTCTCTCTCTCTCTCTCTCTCTCTCTCTCTCTCTCTCTCTCTCTCTCTCTCTCTCTCTCTCAAAGATAATAACTGTTTTTTATTATGCAAGGGGATATTGCAGATATGGAGAAAATTGCAGATTCGGACGACACAAAATGAATAATTATGATGAAGGAAGAACAAATATTATGGAAAAGTTGGATTTTTTAATGTCAGAATTTCTGGAAATGAAAAAAAAAAAGAACAACATACCAGAACAGAAAGAGACTGGGAAAATCCTTATTATTACCAATATTAAATGAAGAGAAAACAAACGCAAACATCATAGTGATGATGCGCAGGGTTTAGTTACGAGTAACTCAAAAAGAAAAATAGAGTACTTAGAAGAACTAACCCAAATTGAAAAGAAAATAGATATAATGAATATAAGTGAAACCTGGTATTCCCAAGAGACTGGGAATGATTGATCAAATAAAAGGGTTTCAAACTTATAGATCAGATAGAAAGAATAGGAATCAAAGGGGAACCGCAATATATGGGTTAAAGACAAAAAACAAGGAAAAATATATGAGAATATAGTAACTCCAGAATGTGAACTAATAGCGGTAGAATTTGAATCTGAAAAATTAATGAACATAGTAATATATAGACCTCCTAATACTAAAGAGTTTGACTTAATAATAGAAAAATTGGATGATATATGTAGAAATCACAAGGACTGGACTATTCTCCTATCTGGAGACTTCAACTTTCCTTTCGTAGACTGGAAAGAACGAATAGGAGATTGTGGATGTACTTATACATATAAAAAAGAGAGTAATAGTAGTGCAGAAGATAAGAGGCAATTCGAAAAGCTATTAGATATGCTACTAGAATACAACATTCAACAAATAAATCACCCTGCCAACAAGAAAGGAAAATACTTTAGACCTAGTATTTGTGAACGAGATGAATTATGTTAAAGAAATAATAGGTTTATAATGCGAGTATTTCAGACCATAATGTCCATAGAATTAACAGTCCATTCCAAAGCAAGTGAAAACAGAGATAAGCAAGAAATGAAAAAGTGGGAAGGATATGGAAAATACAACTTCTACAGTAAAAATATAAATGGTCAGAAATAAATGAAGAATTAAACAAAGATTGGGATAATATTTTCGTAAGTGATGACATAAAGGTAAAATACGGAGATATTATATAAAATATTAGAGAAAATAGTGGATAAATATATACCGAACAAGAAAAGTAAACATCAGTCATGCATACCAAGAGACAGAAGGATCTTGTTCCAGAAAATCAGAAAGTGGAAAAAAGGTCTAGCAAAAAAAAAAAATGCATGGAAAGTTATAGAACTAAAAAGTAAGATAGAAAATGCAGAACAAAAGATTATACAATCAAAAGAAAATGAAAAACGGGACTTGAAGAAAAAACCCTATTATAAATATCAGCAAAAAAATCCCAAACTATTACTCCACTCCATGCGAAGAAGATGAATAAAAGAAGAATAGAAATAGGCCCCCTCTAAGAAAATTGAAGGGAGATTAACGAATGAAAAAAGGAAATTTGCAACATACGGCAGAACGATATAAGAGAGAATTCACCCCTAGAATAGATAATGAAGATATGATATAGAAGTAAGGGATGAAAAATAGTGAATATTTAGCTGACATAGATATTAATGAAGCTGATATTGTGCAGGCTATTAATGAAATTAAAATGGAGCTGCTGCAGGGCCTGATGGAATTCCTGCTATTTTGTTAAAGAAAGTAGTTCATTCTATCGCAAAGCCACTTGCAATATTATTAAAAGACAAAGTGTAGATACAGGCAAGATTTATGATGAGCACAAATTATCATAGCATATTACCCCCTACTTTAAAAAACTTTTTCAAAAGTGGATCAAGACTAGAGGCAAGTATTATAGGCCTGTGAGTCTAACATCACATATTATGAAAGTGTATGAAAGGGTAATGAAGAAAAATATTATGAAACATTTAATAAAAATAAATTAATTTGTTTAATAAAGGACAACATGGTTTCGTACCCGGAAAAAAGTACACAAACCCAACTGTTAGTCCACCGTGAGAACATATTCAAAAATATGAAAAGCGGAAATGAAACAGAAGTGGTGGTTTATTTAGACTTTGCAAAAGCTTTTGATAAAGTAGACCATAATATATTGCGAAGAAAATTAGAAAACACAATATCGTGGATAAAGTAGGAAGATGGTTAAAAGAATTTTTACACAACAGAAAACAGATAGTTATTGCAAACGACGAGAAATCGGATGAAGCCAAGGTAATACCGGTGTGCCGCAAGGTACGGTGTTAGCTGCAATACTGTTTGTTATTATGATTGAAGACATAGACAATAATGTTAAGGATTCGGTAGTGAGTAGTTTCGCAGATGACACAAGAATAAGTATAGAAATTACTTGTGATGAAGATAGGAACGCTCTACAAAGAGACCTTAAAACAAAGTATATGATTGGGCAGAGGTAAATAGGATGGTATTTAACTCTGATAAATTTGAATCAATAAATTATGGAGACAGAGAAAGAAAGCTATATGCATATAGGACCTAATAATGAGACAATCACCATAAGGAAGCAGTTAAAGACCTTGGTGTGATGATGAATAGGAACATGTTTATGCAATGATCAAATAGCAAACTCTGTTGGCAAAATGTAAAGCAAAAATGGGAATGTTGTTACGGCACTTCAAAACAAGAAAAGCTGACACATGATTATGCTTTATAAAACATATGTTCGTAGTCCACTTGAATATTGCAATATGATATGGTACCCACACTATCAAAGGATATTGCACAAATAGAGAGTGTACAAAGGTCCTTTACAGCTAGAATAGAAAGAAGTTAAAGACCTTGACTACTGGGAAAGACTACAATTCTTAAAATTATATAGTCTAGAAAGGAGAAGAGAACGCTACATGATAATTCAGGCATGGAAACAGATAGAAGGAATAGCAGAAAATATCATGGAACTAAAATATCAGAAAGAGCAAGCAGAAGTAGATTAATAGTGCCCAAAACTATACCAGGAAAAAAATAAGGAAAGCACACAGGACATTAATCCACTACGCACAGCATCGATAATGCAGCGTCTATTCAATGCGTTGCCAGCTCATCTGAGGAATATATCAGGAGTGAGCGTAGATGTTTTTGGTTTAAGAATAAGCTCGACAAATATCTAAACTGCATCCCAGACCATCCAAGATTGGAAGATGCAAAATATACCGGAAGATGTACTAGCAACTCTCTGGTAGACATTAGAGGTGCCTCACACTGAGGGACCTGGGGCAACCCGAACAAGATGTAAGGTCTGTAAGGTAAGGTCTCTCTCTCTCTCTCTCTCCAAGCTGGGTTGTTGTTATGGAAAACAGGGAAAACTGGAGAAAGGAGTGAGTTCTCATATCAAGTCGTATTGATACATATATTTGTCTTTACTTTTTTTTTTTTTTTTTTTTTTTTTTTTTTTTTTTGCTTTTTTTTCCGGCTTTTTTTCCGGTTTTGGTTTATTTAATCTTTTATCAACTTTAAACAGGCACACAAAAGCCACATACACTCAAGTGTTAAGGATATACGTTAGAAAGCTTAAAATACAATTCAGCTTCTGAATATAATAATAATAATAATAATAATAATAATAATAATAATAATAATAATAATAATAATAACAAGCTAGGTAGGGTATTATTTTCATCACCTCCAGAGATTCCTGGAATTCCAAGGAAGAAAAAATCTAAGTTCGTTGTCATACTGAAAACAGTGACAACTGTGACCTTTTATCATTTTTCAGTCAGTGCCATATTCAGTGCCACATATATCCCAGCCATTCCAAGAAGGAATGATAGAATTCTCGCTCGTCATTTGAGTAATCAAAATGGGTTTCGGTCCAGTTCGTGGTTTTGGAAACAGGAACGTCTGGGTGTTGTGATCAGTTCCAAAGATCTGGGTATTTAGAAGTTAGCCATTCCAGCTTGTCGTATTCAGGAATCAGTTCCAAAGAATTTGGAGCGGAGTGATTCCAGATTGTCATATTTAGGAATCAATTCCAAAGGTCTCGAAGCAGGGTCATTCCAGCATGTCATATTTACGAATCAATTCCAGAGGTCTCGAAGCAGGCCCATTCCAGCTTGGCATATTTAGGAATCAGTTGCAGAGATTCCGAAGCAGGCCCATTCCAGCTTGGTATATTTAGGAATTAATTCCAAAGGTCTCGAAGCAGGCCCATTCCAGGTTGTCATATTTAGAAATGAAAACAAAAAATGAAAAAAGAAAAAGGGAAATTCAGTCTATCCAGCTTAATTCCCCTCGTATAACGACGCAGTTTCTTTTTCCCCTCGTAATTCAAAAACTCCCATTCACAACATATGCCTCCACAAAACAGCCATTTCTCCCTACTTTTACGCCTTCGGTCCCCCCCCCTCCCCCTCTCCTCCCCGTATCCCCCCAACCCCTATCCCTCGCGCCCCCCTTCTAAACTCGGGACCATAATAACTCCGCTTGGAGTTGAGAGGCACCTTCCGAATGGGGTTGTAGTGAAATTTCGGCTATGGCCCGTTGGCCTCTGGAGGTGAAGAACGAGTCCCGGAATATCCACTTATTTTTCGGACGAGAGAGAGAGAGAGAGAGAGAGAGAGAGAGCGCAAAGTAGTGTGTGAGAGTGAATATACATTAATAGATATAGAAAAAGCTGAAGGGAGAGAGAGAGAACGATTTTATAGAACATAACAGTTGTGATAAACTTGATATGAAAATACGTAGACACTAGTTAATTGGATGTCGAGAGAGGTAACAGGACGGGAGAAAGGTCATGTGAATGTTTTTAGAAAATCGACGTCAAATTTAGAGAGAGAGAGAGAGAGAGAGAGAGAGAGAGAGAGAGAGAGAGAGAGAGAGAGCAATTTGCTTATTGCATTCATGGCTGTCATAAGCACTCACAAAAGCAGCCAGCCAGTATTGCTGGAGAGAGAGAGAGAGAGGGGGGGGGACTCACTCTCTCTCTCTCTCTCTCTCTCTCTCTCTCTCTCTCTCTCTCTCTCTCTCTCTACCTGTCGTGGCGTGGTCTCGAAGATGGACAGAAAGGACAGGTGTGAATGACAGGTATTCACTTTGGGAAATAGGACAGATTATTATATTATTATTTTTTTATTATTATTATTATATTATTTTATTATTACTTATTTTATTTATATATTATATTATTATTATTATTATTATTATTATATTATATTATATATATTTTAGATTATATATACTATATATATATATATATATATATATATATTTATATTTATATAATTACATCTACATTCAGTTAAAATTAAGTTAAAATTACAGCTTAAAAAATATATCTCCCGGAAATTTCAAAAGCGAAATTAAACCGCACCCCGGGTCACTTTACCTGAAATTGAGCAGACGCTCTCTTGTTCCCCTTGTCCCCCCCCCCCCCCCCTCCCAAATCACCAATGCCCCTCCCAACCCACCCTTTTGCAAAACCTCTTGTAGTCAGTTCTTATTATTTCGAGCTAGATCTTAATCCAATAGGGGTCAGAGTCTTCGTGGGTTCAAAGACGTTTTCGACCTTAATGCTTTGGGATGGGACTTTCTTGGTCCGAAGGCACTGGAGGTTTTTATTTTATTTTTTTTTTTTATTCGTGCATGATGAGAGAACATTGAGTTTAATTTTTTCTCCTCATTTAATATTGGTGTTGAAACAGAATAGTGCTGTAGTATTCTTTGAAGGCCAAATGAACGGAGCCTAGTAGCTATGGATTTCATTGTTTTGTTTTTTTTTTTTTTTTATTTATTATAGGTTATAGGTAATTTTTTTAATTGAATGAAAGAAATTTTAATTTGAATGAAAATGCCAAAAAAATATAGCTTATTGGTAATTTTTTTTAGTGAATGAAATTTTTTTTTATTTGAATGAAAAAAAAAATGTAGGTTACAGGTAATTTCTAGCAAAAGAAAAATTTAAATTTGAACGAAAAGCTTCATAAAAATATAAGGTTGTAAGTAAATCTGAAAATATGTAAGCTTACTTTTATTGTATTATGTATTCCTTGTCTTACAGTTTTTATTTATTTTATTTTTATTTTTATTTGTTTGCAGAAGGTTTTCCCTTGAAAATAATTAAATTCCAGTCATTGTGAATTTCCTCTGCTAAATGTCTTAAGTATAAACATTTGTGGTCACAATTTTACTCTTGCATTATATTGTGGTCATGTTAGTGTTGACCTCATTCTGGCATATCGGGTGCGGGTTCGAATATACGTGTATATATATATAAATATATATAGTCTATATATATCACACACATATACATACATACATGCACATACAACGAACAAACACACACACACACACACACACACACACACACACACACGCACACAATCAGTTGTCATGCCTGAATCGCCAGAGCCAATAGCAAGCTTTTACAAACACGGAGAGACTCCTGCCTGCCGCTGGCCATTAAACATTCCCACTTTGTTCTGTCAAGCCCCGGGGGACTTCAGCCCATTAAAAAATTCATGCAAGGAGGCCAAACCCCCCCCCCCCCCCCCACACACACACACCCCTCCTACCTCCCCCTTCCCTCACCTCCACCCTCCTCCCCACGCATCCATTACTGAAATAGATCGGAGATCACGAGTCAATATGAAAGTCAGTTTTAAAGTTGAGTCATATTTAAAGTCATTTCCTATGTTAGTAAGAAACAGAAGCAGAAGACGGTATCTCCATATTTAAATAAAATGGTGACAGTCATTCTTTAGTTGTCAACTAAAGTAAACTATTGCGGCGGCTTTGTTCGTCCGTCTGCACCTTTTCTAACCGCCCTCAGATCTTCAAAACTACTGAGGCTAGAGGGCTGCAAATTGGCACGTTGATCATCCACCCTCCAGTCATCAAACATACCAAATTGCAGCCCTCTAGCCTCATTAGCTTTTATTCTATTTAAAGTTAGCCATAATCGTGCGTCTGGGAAAGACCACCACCGGGCCGTGGTTAAAAGATTCATAGGCCGCAGCTCGTATAGCGTTATACCGAGACCACCGAAAGAAGGTTTTTTTTTTTTTTTTTTTCTTTTCTTTTACTAGTTTCCGACGCGTTGACGAAATCTGGTAATTTTTAAGGAAAACCAGATGTTGACGTTAATTAATATAATTAGAAGTTGATGATGATACTTCTAATACAGAAAACAGATAATTTTAATTTCTAGCATAATAGTTATTATAGTAATTGATAATCATGCGGTACAGATAGAAATACCTGTGACGTACATAAAATCAAACGCCTCCATTTTATAATTATAACGTTAAATTCGTAGGAAGACGATTAACTAACTAATCCAATCAATGCAGCATAACGAATTCTTCAAGATTAACTCGACTGACGGTGATTTCACTCTGGTCTTAATGTATGCAAATGAGAGATGCATATTAATAGCAGATTAATGACTTTTACGAAATCCCATATTAATCGAAGACGCTTAAATGTTCTTGACCTGTGGGGAAAAATTGATCAAAAGTCATCTCTCAAACGTGAGAGTTTAGGTCAAGTCAAAAGAGAGAGAGAGAGAGAGAATTAATTATGGAGAGACATAGCAATAAGGACAACGGGTGGTGAGGAGGAGGACGGCCATATTGATTAGTTCCCTTGCCTTGTTCGACCTTTTGGACCCTAAGTGGCCGATGCTGGTCGGACTTTGTGACCGTTGGCGAGTGACGTCACCGGCCTGGTAGGCAGCAGGCAGGCAGGCAGGCAAGTGGGCAGGCAAGCGAGAAAGTACAGTAGGTACACATAGAGCATCATTTATTGACGTGTCCAAACATTGAGAAACTGTGGTGATGTCAGTCCAGTCATTGAGAAACTGTAGTGACATCTGAACAGTCATTGATAAAATGTAGTTACATCAGTCCAGTTATTGAGAACCTGCAGTTTTTTTTAGAAACTGCAGTGACACCAGTCCAGTCATTGAGAAACTGCAGTTTTTTAGAAACTGTTGTGACCTCAGTCCAATCATTGAGAACCTGCAGTGACATCTCTCCAGTCATTGAGAAACTGCAGTTTTTTAGAAACCGTAGTAACATCTGTCCAGTCATTGAAAAACCACAGTGACGTCATCCAGGTGGAAAAATTCAGGTGGCTTTACTCAGGCAGATACCTTGTGAGAATGTCGACTTTTGATGATGTCACTCTCCATGGACAGGAGACTCAGTTGTGTACACAATGCATCCAGTTCTCTGTATGACACGTCTGCCCTGATAACGAGTCTGTCCTGGTATCATACGTTTGTTTGTTAATTTGTATGGTGCTTTTCCGTTGCATGGAACCAGTGGTTATTCAGCAACGGGACCAACGGCTTTACGTGACTTCCGAACCACGTCGAGAGTGAACTTCTATCACCAGAAATACACATCTCTCGCTCCTCAATGGAGTGCCCGAGAATCGAACCCGCGACCACCGAGATGGGACGCCAACACCATACCAACCACTGGTATCGTACGTGTTCTTCTAAATGTCACTTTTCTGGCAGTCCTTGATCACAGTGGTACAATGAGTTATCCAGACTACATTACTAGTCAGACAAGTACAGTATGTACGTCTAAGTGACGCTGTTATATATACTAAGTGGCATTGTTATATCTATATCTGAGATATGTCTCGATGGTCGACAGTATATATTGCATAATATTTGTCTCGTTAGTTCAATATGTACATACTGGAATTGGTTGGACGTCACAAATGCTGATACAATCAGCATTATCAAAACATCACTATGCTGGTTTGTCTTAATGGAGTCAACAGGCACTGGTACAATACACGAATAGCACTGGTATGACACAAGCTATCAGAGTAACTTATCTAGTCGCACTGATACAAATTTTATTATCATAACGGTGACCTAAATAACATTATCTCACTGCCTCATAATCAGACATCATCATCATCATCATCAGCTGCACAAGTACAGAACCGTCAGTGAGTCAGGCCAGATACAAGTTGCCCCGGGTTTAGCGTGCCAAGATTATAAGGTAATCATCCTCTTTGGATTTTGTTTATAATTTTTTTTTAGAGGAGATGAGTTGGCAAAGAAAGTTGATTGGGATATTGATGCCGGCCATAAGAATGATTTACAAAGGAGGATCAAGGTTGAAAATCCCTAAATAGGAGGCAGTGACGATGATTGACGTGGGCACTGATGACTCGAATCCAGGGCAATGTTAGAAGACTGATGGGCACTGATGAGTCAAAACGCGCGGAGGATTAGCGGGGTAACGGCTAATGGGCATGTGATACGTCTTTAGAGGGAAGGGTATTTATAAACGGCATCAAAAAGGAAAGTCTTTGAAAATACCGAAGAGTCTGGAAATCGGTGGAATTATGGAGGGCAGTTTTATCGAATAAACGTCTTTTGAATTTATTCCGCAAAAAACGTAGATCAAAGAGAGCAGCCGCTTACCATAAAAGAAAAAAAAGTTAATTGATTTTTTTTTGTACGACGTAAAATATTGCATTGACTTAAAGGGATGTTGATAAAACAGAATATTGCAATATGAAAATATGTCCGCGAAAAAAGAAAAATGTAAAAAAAAATTTTTGTGAGGAAAAAAACTTAATTGGAATTTTCATTATAATTTATAAAAATGTAAACGGGGGAAAAGTGAAACAGTAAAATAATCCTAATACACACACATTATATATATATATATATATATATATATATATATATATATATATTATATATATGTGTGTGTGTGTATGTATGTATGTATGTATATAGATAGATAGATAGATAGA
The DNA here is from genome assembly GCF_015104395.2 of Macrobrachium nipponense. Lineage (NCBI taxonomy): Eukaryota > Metazoa > Arthropoda > Malacostraca > Decapoda > Palaemonidae > Macrobrachium > Macrobrachium nipponense. Next base: position 73,457,505 of record NC_087216.1, on the reverse strand, counting down.
TAGATAGATGTAGATTAGATATATACACACATAAACGGACGATTGTGCAGATCATAGAAATAATAATAACACAATATAATATATGAATATAATTATGTGTATGTATATATATTGTATACATACACATATACATATACTTATCTTCATTAATGCGATTGTTTTATCGTTATTAATTTAGATCAGCATATCCATCGTTCTATTAAAAACGGTATTCAAATTCCTGTGCATCCAATGCCACTATTTATACGTTGACTGTTGCACTCAGACAAGCAAGCAAGCAGTCTATCTGTCACGTGACGACCCAGAACTTCGAAATATATGACACTGAATAAATTGAAGTGGATTGTGACTCGGTTATCTTCGATAACGACTGGGACAGATTTAGTTGGAAATTTATGAGCCATGAGATCGCAGATGTACGTAGTTTGGTTTTGTGGAAAGCGGACGCTTAAAAATAGTGACGATGGTGGTATGGTGAAGAAAGGCCGATAACCATGATGATTACGATGATGGTGATGGCATTTGATTGATTGATTGATTTGTGGCTTTTAAAACTGGCGTCGCAACTGGATAGTAGGATACTGGAAAAAAATAAATGAATAGATGAGTTTGGAAGGAGTTTCGTAAAAGAAATATAAAGAAATATATAAATAAGAAAATAATATATATGTATGTCTTTGTGTTTGTGTGTGTATATATATATATGTATATATATATATATATTATATATGATATATATATATATATATATATATATATATATATATATATATATTATATTATATATATATAAACATATATGAATAACTTGATCACGAAGTATATAAAACGTGATGCTATGTATAAATAAAGGTTTTTTTGCCACGAAGGAAAAATGAAAAAACGAGTTGGCCGAGTACTTTCGGTCCTATTCGTCAGTAAAGGGTCCGAATAGGACCGAAAGTACTCGGCCAACTCGTTTTTTCATTTTTTCCTTCGTGGCAAAAAAACCTTTATTTATAAACATATATATATATATATATATATATATATATATATATATATATATATATATTATAATAGTGTGTGTGTGTGTGTGTGTGTGTGTGTGTGTGTATTTATTTATTTGTTTATTTATTTATTTTTATTTATTTATTTATACTTATTCGTTGGTTTTCTGAATCTCAAATCTGTACCCATAGCTTGCATCAGTACGTTCATTGCCTGATTTATGCATTTCTTCATGAATCTGTGCTTATTCTAGATGATACTAATATAATCCAAATATTAACCATTATTATTGATGGTACTGGTATAATTCCCTTGAGAATAAAACTAAAAACAAAATCTCCCAACCAGAGAAATATTCCGACCGCTATTTCGAGATCTTTGGCAATATAAGGTTTGACGCGATCGAGTTGCCAGTTAGCGCGAATATACGCGCGATTTAGTCAGTTTACTGTTAGAAGCGTAAGTGGGCACAGTAGTAGGTTTAAGTAGAAAAAACTATAGTATTCCTATTTCCTTAGTTACGTGGCTGTCTGGATCGTCGTGAGTTGCGCTAACAGGAAGTGTTTTGTCAAGGTATGGAAAGGAGTTTATGATCAGTTTTGCCTTTGTTGTAATTGGTATTATTTATTAGTTATGGAGACGTTTTCCGTTATTTATGTTGTCCTTTGATCAGTGGTTCTCCAGTGTTGTTTTTGTGATTTGCTATTGTTTTGATCAGCGATTCTGCAGATATGTTTTCGTCGACAATTGGTGACTTAATTCCAACTTGTAGCTCCATCCCTGCCACTAGTAGTGTACTACTATAGTAGATTCACACAAACCGTGCATCTGATGCCTAGGCCCGTCCCTTACGAAACTCCTGACTGGTTGTTGATAAGCCAATGACAGGGCTGGAAACTCTCGGTCTCTCGAGAGAGTTCACATAGGCAGGAAGTATGTTCCACCACTCCTGAATGCTACGTCTTTGAAAAGTATCCCTCAGGAGAGGTGGAACATACATCCTACCTATGTGAACTCTCTCTCGAGAGACTGAGGAGAGTTACTAGCCCTGTCATTGGCTTATCAACAGCCAATCAGGAGCGTCGTAAGGGACTGGTCTAGGTACAGATGCACGGTTGATGTGAAACTAAGAAACAGCCGCCATTACTGCTATTATTTTGACAACTTTTAGACCCTTTCCTACAGGCATGTTTCCCTTAGTGGATGTAGGTACAAAAGTGCACCTCCCGCAGTGCACTGTAGGCATTACTGAAGGTTCTTTGCAGCTTCCCATTCTGAGCCCCTTTAGCTGCAACCACCTTCCGTTCCTTTTACTGTACCTCCGTTCATGGTCTCAATTCCATCTTAACAATTGCTTTGAGGTTTTCCTCCCGTTAACACCTTTCAAACTTACACTGTCCTTTTCCTTTCCATTGCTGAGTGACCTCGCAGGTCCCAGCGCTTGGCCTTTGGGCCGGAATTCAATATTCGACTCGATTCTCAAAAGTTTCGGTGGAGCCGTCGTTGCGAGGGCATATACCCACCCGACCACAATTAGGGGCAGGAGATGTTGGGAGTCCTTTGTTTTCCGTCGTGTTTTTATGGCCCTGTCTGTTTGCCCTTGGCACCGGGTAAGGGGCGAGATTTTGCTCTTCTTCTTTGTTACTGCCTTCTGATCTTCCTTTCTTCCTTCTTCTGTCTTAATTCCTTCCTACTATATTTCTTCCAGCCTTCTTTTCTCCCAGCTTCCCTCTGTCTTTGCCCTGTCTTCCTTCCTTTTCTTTCTCCTATCTTCCTTACTTTATCCTTCCTTCTTCTTTGTCCTATCTTCCTTCCTTTCTCCTATCTTCCTTCCTTTATCCTTCCTTCTGTCTTTGTCCTATCTGCCTTCCTTTCATTCTCCTGTCTTCCTTCCTTCCTAACTTTTTCTTTTAAGCGTTTCTTCTTCCTTCCTTCTTCTCGGATTCTTCGTATTTCCTCTTTCCTTTGAAGCATTTCAAGGGGAACTTGGCCCGTTTGAAAGGAATTTCGAGGGGGGGCGGGGGGAGGCGTTCCCGCCTGTGGCTGTTCGTTAAAGGAACTTATTTTTTATATTTTTTATATATCTGTTCGTGAAGAGCAAAGTTTCTCACTTGAATTTTTTTTTCAATATTTTTTTTTTTTTTTTTTTTTTTTTTTTTGGGGGGGGCAGTCCGTCTGCCTGACGCCATCTTTTATGGAAGAGTTCGGGCTAATGAGGCTTGAGAGGAGGGCTCTGATTGGTCAATAGTCTCCGCTGTTAGGATGCTTTGTTTGTTTCAGCGAGTTTTTTTTTTTTTTTTTGGGGGGGGGGGGGGCAACTTTTTTCTCTATTTGCGTGTTAGTTTTTTGTGTGCGCAATTATTTTTTGATTGTGGATTAAGTTTTTTGGGGACAATTTTTTCGTGGTTTTTTGTGGCAGGTTTTTTCTTCTGCGGCTTTAGTTTTTTGGGCAATTTTATTATCTGTGCGTTAGGTTTTTTTTGTAGGCAACTTTTTCCATTTTAAGTCGTCTTTTTGGGGGCATTTTTCTTTTTACTTGAAGGTTAGATTTTTTGTGGCCAATTTTATTATCTGTGTGTTAGTTTTTTTCTGGGCAACTTTTTTTCAATTTTAAGTCAGCTTTTTGGGGGCAGTTTTTTTTTTATCTGAATTTAGGTTTTTTGTGGGACAATATTTGCAACTGCAGTTTTTATTCCATCTGCAGTTTAGGTTTTTTTTATGTAGGGTTAAGTTTTTTGTTACAAAGGAAGAACGTGGTTTGTAATAATTGTTTTTTTTCTCTCTCTCACTCTTTCTTGATAGAGAAAATATTCATTTTGATTTTGTGATAAATCATTTATTGCTCTGCGTCAGATTGGGAGAAAATTTATATTTTTGCGTCTGGCGGTAATTATTAAAATAAAAAATAGCTCAAAAAGAAACACCCAAGATTCTGTAGAACAAATTATATCTGTCAATAATCATTTGAAGTTTTGGGATACTGTACGAATAATTTCAATTCATAAGAGAGAGAGAGAAAGATTAAAATAGGCAAACGGCACAAAAACGTTACACCCAAAATTCTGTATATGGTAAAAATTATAATTGTTAATATTTACTTTTAAATTTTGGTATATTGTATGAATTCTCTTCGTAATTTATAAAATATCCCTGAATAATATTTTGTTAAACGTAAGGATAGGAAAGCCAGAAGTGTGTTTTGTATGGGAGAAGTTCCACCTTTACATTTTGCATTGAAACCGTGAATTATGATGAAAGTTATTGCGGAGAGAGAGAGAGAGAGAGAGAGAGAGAGAGAGAGAGAGAGAGAGAGAGAGAGAGAGAGAGAGAGAGAACTCTCTTATGTCTTTTAGTTTCCAAGATTACTCTAGGTTAATTCGTAGGATGCAGACATCTTGTAGCATCTAGTTTTATAGTTAATGTAAGAATATGATATGCAAATAAGATTTTTGCGTATGTATAGATTTAGTCTTGGCTCTCTCTCTCTCTCTCTCTCTCTCTCTCTCTCTCTCTCTCTCTCTCTCTCTCTCGGGCATTCCATTGAGGAGCGATAGATGTGTATTTCTGGTGATAGAAGTTCACCCTCGACGTGGTTCGGAAGTCACGTAAAGCCGTTGGTCCCGTTGCTGAATAACCACTGGTTCCATGCTACGTAAAAACACTATACAAACAAACAAAAATTCTCTCTCTCTCTCTCTCTCTCTCTCTCTCTCTCTCTCTCTCTCTCTCTCTCTCGTTGCTGAATAACTACTGGTTCCATGCAACGTAAAAAACACCATACAAACAAACAAAAAGTCTCTCTCTCTCTCTCTCTCTCCTCCTCTCTCTCTGCATCTCTCTCACACGTCTCTCTCTCTCTCCTCTTCTCTCTCTCTCGTTGCTGAATAACTACTATTCCATGCAACGATAAAAACACCACAAAACAAACAAAACAAAAAAAAATCTCTCTCCTCCTCTCTCCTCTCTCTCTCTCCGCCTCTGTCTCTCTCCTCTCTCTCAGTAACATCCGTCTTTCATTTCTCTCTCCCGTCCCTTGAATTTCCCCACCATAGCCTGGAGAGAGGACTGCGTTGTCCAAAGTTTGTCGGTAAGATGATATAACTTCAAAAATGTTTTTCGATGGAATTGAATTTTTCTTGACTTTTCGTCGAGACGACAACTTTCGACATCATGATTTCCGTATTGTAATGTCGCGGCGTTTTCGAAGTCTTATAAAAGACTTCTACGCTGTTATGGGAATAATATGATATTACCTCTCTTGCATTTTGCATTCCTTAAACCGTCACATAGCAATTGATTCATAGTGCAATTGCTAAACGTTTTCCTCTTTTTACACCTTTCAAACCTCTTTACTTTCAGTCTCCGTTTCACCGCTGAATGACCTCATAGGTCCCATCGCTTGGCATTTACTCTCAATTCTGTATTCTGTTCTGTTCTATTATATGTTTAAGTTATTAACATTACACCATTGCAAGAAGTTTGCTATAATCAGTGACTTATTTTTCTGTGAAGGAAAATTATGGAGATGGCTTTTTGTTTTCCGCCCTCAGATCTTGAAAACCTCTGTGGCTAGAGGGCTGCAAATTGGTATGTTGATCATCCACCCTACGATAATCGAACATACCAAATTGCAGCCCTCTAGCCTCAAAAGTTTTTATTTGATTTAAGCTTAAAGTTCACTATGATATAGCGGTGCCAAACATAGCCACCACCGGGCTGTGGCTGAACGTTTCATGGGCCGCGGTTGGGAGTTTCGTATAGCATTGTACGTTGTTTATAACTGTAACTTTTTTTCAAGTCATTGACAGTAAGGTGTGATATATGATTTACCTGAAATGTTGATTTTATACAGATTACTTTGAGAGTCTTTGGTTATGTAAGGTTTACGATTATTCGGTGTGAATGTGTCTGATATTGGGTACTGTGTTTCGAATGTGTATGTGTATTTATGTGTTATATATATATATATATTAGTATATATATATATATATATATATATATATAATATATTATATCATATCAATTTAAATAGTATATATACCAGTGAATTTATAAAATAATATATAATATATATATATATATATATATATATTATATTAATATAAATTATAATTAATTATTTAATACATATGTATATATTATACTATATATATATATATATAATAATATATTATATAATATAATATATATAATATTTTGTTATAACATTCACATGTAATGTATATATAACCATATAAATATATGATTATATATATATATATATATATAGGTATGTACGTATGTTTATATACCAGAGAGAGAGAGAGAGAGAGAGAGATACTGTCACCACCGGGATGGACGTATCACACACACAAACAAACACACACAGGACATTCAGATATTGTTCGAACAGAGTATACTAATAACGGCACGGTGACAGCGAACACACTGCACGGGACCACTTAGTGAAGTCAACGAAAGTACCCCAGTAAGCGTATTACCGCGGGAAAAAAGGAAGAAAAAAAAGAAAAAAAAAAAAAACTATTTTTCCCTGAGGATCGAAGATTTTTATTTTTTAAGTATCCCCCCCCCCCCCCCCCCCCCCCCCCCCCCCCCGCCCCCCCCCCCCACCCTTCTCCATTTTCCGATATCAATTTTCATACATACGATGCGCCCGGTATTTATTTCAGCAAGCGTAAATTCTGCTTTTTTATCGTTTGCAGTTAATTTCAACTTGTGCGCTGTTTTTTTTTTTATTGTTTAAAGGTGTAGTAGTGCTCTCTCTCTCCTCCTCCTCTCCGTCTCCTCTCTCTCCCCTCTCTCGCCTCCCTCTCGTCCTCTCTCCTCATCTCTCTTCTGTAATAATTTATGTGTGTAGAAATTATTTTTGACAAATATTTGTGTATGTATATATATATATATATATATATATATATATATATATTATATATATATATATATATATATATATATATATATAGTATATATATATATAGTATTCCATATGATATATATATATATTATATATATATACATACATACATATTTATATTATATAATATATAATGTAATGTAATGTATTATAATATAACAAAATATGATATAATATAATATAAAAGTATGTTTATGTAAATGTCATATGCACACTTCCATGTTGAGCCATTATTCCTTGTCATCACCAACTGTACCTGACTCTCTTTCACCCACTACATCCCCCTTCCGTTTTCCTCCCCCAAAACAGTTCAACTTCGTCGGGAAGCTCTTGGGCCCAAAGGGCAACTCCCTGAAGCGCCTGCAGGAGGAGACGATGACGAAGATGGCCATCCTGGGCAGGGGCTCCTTTCGGGACAAGGCCAAAGAGGAGGAGCTGCGGAAGAACCCGGACCCGAAGTACGGCCACCTCCAGGAGGATCTCCACGTCGAGGTCACCGCCCACGCCCCGCCCGCCGAGGCCTACGCCCGCATTGCCTACGCCCTCACGGAGATACGGCGCTACCTGGTGCCGGTGAGTATTATAGAGTGACTGTGTGTGTGTGTGTGTTTTGTGTCGCTTGCGTCTTGTCTAGCTGTATAGCTGTGTTGTGTGTTATTAATTTATGCATTTATTACATGTATAAACATTTATATATGTATAAAATTTATATAATACATATTTATATACCATGTATAAATAATACAATATTTATATAAAATATATGCTATATATATTATTATATAATTATATATAATATATATATATATATATTATAATTATATTGTATATATATTATATATATATATATATATTATATGATATATATATAATTATATATGTGTGTATATATATATATATATGTATAATTATATATATAATACCTATATATACAACAATATATATATATATAATATATATCTTTTTATATAAAATAATATACATATATATATAGATATTTTATATATATATATGTATATATATATATATATATATATATATATATATATATATATATATATATTATATTATATATATCTATCTATAATTATATCTCTATCATATATCTATATATATATATATATCTATCTATATATCTATATAATATCATCTCTCTCTCTCCTCTCTCTCCTCTCTCTCTCTCTCTCTCTCTCTCTCTCTCTCTATAATATATATATATATATATATATATATATATATATATATATATATATATATATGCATACACACACATACACATACACACTAGTGGACAACACCAACAACAACAAACTTGCAAGCACAGGTACGAAGCTCCTATGAACATCATATTGCACCCTGGCGTTCCTGTTGTAGTTTATAGTCTCATAAGGGCCAAGTCAGCCTTGCAATAGCCATGAGGTCTGGGAACCTCTCGATTACGCCAAAAAACCAGCGAAATATCCGATTCGCTTATACGTAACCGGCAAAGGCTAAGTTTTCTCCTCTCTCTCTCTCTCTCTCTCTCTCTCTCTCTCTCTCTCTCTCTCTCTCTCAGTGTGGGAGAGTTTAAAAGAAAGACAAAATCATTAGGAGGACACTGAATGAACAGTAAAACCTGTTCCTAAAGATAAGTAAGCACACGATGTCTCCTCTTAGGATGGACTTAACAAGTCTTTGAGACATCCTAATCCTTGTTACTTCTTGTAACTCTCTCTCTCTCTCTCTCTCTCTCTGAAGTGTAACATTCTTCGTGTGGCTGTGCATAAGTTAAGCTAGATGGAATTTACGTTTTAATTTTGTAATTATATAGAAGTGCTCTCTCTCTCTCTCTCTCTCTCTCTCTCTCTCTCTCTCTCTCTCTCTCTCTCTCTCTCTCTCTCTCTCTCTCTCACTCTCTCTCTCTCTCTCTCTCTCCTCGTTCTCTGGTTTCCCATTTTCCTAAGTTTGATGGACATCAGCTCACTAGTTAATTAGTGAACTTGCGCGGGAACGTTAAGATTTTGAAAGAAATCTGCTTGATAATTTAAAATGAGATGAATTTTATTTATATATTTGTGTGTGTGTGTGTGTGTGTTATTTATATATTTGTGTGTGTGTGTGTGTATGGAGATTAATCACACGAGCAAGGGAGTTTGTCAATTATACGTTTCAAATTCCCACGAATGTATAATATATAATCAGGTTCCCAGCGGAGACTTCTGATGTTAAAAGTACAGTACTGTCATACAAATATTAACTTTCTTTTATTAATATTTAAGTATCATTACTTGGTCAATTTAATTCCGCTTCGAATAACTACATAACTGTGATTCTTGATTTCAGTTCCACCTAGAATATCTTGATAACAGCGCTCCATAATATTAATTACGCTTGTAATATCTTGATAAAACGCTCCATAATATTAATTACGCTTGTAATATCTTGATAAAAGCGCTTCTTAATATTAATTGCGCTAGGAATATTTTGCTAATGATTTTTAATAATGAGTTCGCTCAGAATATCTTGATAACAGCTCTACATAATATTAATTACGCTAGGAATATTTTGATAAAAGTGCTTCTTAATATTAATTACGATAGGATTATTTTGTTAATGTTTTTTAATATCAATTACGTTCAGAATATCTTGATAACAGCGCTTCGTAATATTGATTCCAGTCAGAATTTTGCAAGAACCTTCCTTCATAAATTTTATTTCTCAGATAACAACTTCGTCTGTGCAATTTGTGATTGTAAAGTCTGTCAGAATACCTTAGTTCAAGTTCATTACATATTTTATAACGATTTCTCAGTAATATTGTTAAAGTATTTAGTAATATTTTAGTCATATTTTAGCTCCTAGTGCATCCAGTTTTATTTGATATCGTTTTGAAATATATTTGCGCCTGTTATTCATTTTATCATTTCCTGTAATGATGGTGTTAATATGATTGGTAATATTTTAGTTATTATCTCATCGAATTACGTTTCACATCCAATATCTTTTGAAATATCTTTGCTCCTCTAATTCATTGGATTATTTCAAGTCAGGCAATGTCCCAGTGTCTTCCCGATATCAACCATGACAGAATATCTTAATCCCATTACAGTTGGATGGCATCGTCCAATGCCACAGTGCCAGCCCCTTGAGTTACGACCGTAATGTACAAGATCGGCTAAGGGCCGTTCCATAAATATCTCATAGATTCAACGACGTCGAGGCTGTGTGTGTGTGTGTGTGTGTGTGTGTGGTGTGTGAGGCACTTCTGGTAGGGGGGGAGGGACTCCCTAGGGGCCTTAGGAAGATACCCCCCAAGGCAGCACGTGTTGGTAATAGCACCCGAAATGAATGTTGGCATTCAGATGGCTCCAAATCGACTCTCGGGTGTTGGGGAGGGGGGGGGGGGGGTTGGTTTTGGGGTGGGGGGGGGTGGGGTTGGTGGGGAGAAGAGGCCCGTCATAGGGTACTGTATTACATTGTTAACAAAGGGCTGTTTCATTCCGGATTTTGGTCGGGTTATTTGGAGGTAGAATTGTCCCCGGCGGGAGCGCGAGAGTGTGCGCGTGTATGTAATATATACACATACGTATATATATATATATATATATATAATATATTATAAATATATATTATATTGTATATATATATTATTATATATATATATATATATATATATATATATATATATATATATATATATATATATATAGTATATATACACACTTGTTTGTATTCATATATTTACATATTTTCTAGTTTAAAAACCAGCCATTTTCCCCTGAGAGGTTTAACTCTACAGGCGGCCAATAGCAATGAACACAACTTATTCATTTTAATATTTGCAAGATTTTTTTTGATTTTTTTATTACACAGTAATATAACTTTATGGTACAGAATCGTAGCCACTTCTAACATGGTAAACATGGAGGTTTATCCTATTAAAGGCACGATATTCCCTTTATGGGCACACACCGACCCTCCAGTCCGCCCCCCCCCCCCCCCCCCCCCCTGCCCCCCCCCCCCCTCCCCCCCCCCCCCCCCCCCCCCCCCCCCCCTCATATTCCAGAATTCCAGTATTTAGAACACAAAATTTTTGGTGGAAGAACAATAAAGTTAATGTTGGCTGTTAAATTATTTGTTATATATGTTCGTTTATTAGTCAGTACTTATTGGCATTAAATCTCTCTCTCTCTCTCTCTCTCATTATATCCTACAGTAACATCTGTTGAGTCCCTACTACGATCACTTATTCAGAATTAAATTCTCTCTCTCTCTCTCTCTCTCTCTCTCTCTCTCTCTCTCTCTCTCTCTCTCTCTCTCTCTCTAAAGATGTTCCCCTCTGTGTCACTTAACGAGTCTTATTTTTTGTTGTGAAAAAATACTAACTTTAAACCCAGCCATAACTCCGTTGGATGCTATAGTGGACAATCCAAATGGCTATTGTGTCTGCATCAATCTTTTTGCCGTCAAGAGTATATATACGTGTATATATATATATATATATATATATATGTATATATATATATATATATATACATATATATACACGTATATATATCAGTCTTTGGAGTCGAGTAGTGTGTCTCCTTTTCGCGCTCTCAAAAGTACACGCTTTGAAAGAGTGAGTGAAAAGATATTTGAGTATGTATATATGTACATGTATATATATTTATACATACTCATATATACGTAATTTATGATAAAATGCAGAATTGTATATACACTCACAGAGATATAAAAATTAACAAATCACCAAATATATGGATCCGTACACAACTGCAAAGAAAAGAAAATATTTGTACATACACACACATATATATATACGTATATTTATTTGTGATAAAATACAGAATTGAATACATACGCCCAGACATACAAAGTCAACAAATCACCAACTATATAGATCCGAACACAACAGCAGAAGACAAAAAAAAAATCAGAAAAACATAAACGATAAAATATGAATACAAACACGAATGTAAAAGGCAGAAAAAAAACAATAAACCGGAAACCCAAGAAATAAAAAGAGAATAATAAAACCCGACCAAGAGAGCAATGCATTCCACTCCAACAACAAAAACAACAACAACACAATATCTGCAACGCCATGTTGCTTTTTCCCTTTCCAGCACAAAAATACGACGACAGAAAACAACATCGGTGATGCAGCAGAAGTAACGCTGACACTGAGCTCTTACCAAACCAAAGGGAACAACAACAATAACAAATTTATATAAAAAAAAACAACATTCGCAGTTGTTTCTCTCTGTTGTGCAAAGCAACAAGGTGATAAAATATCAAAATAATTAAATTAAGTAGGTTGGTCCATGTTTGTTTTTTCGACTGATTAACTGAATGACTGGCAAATTAATTGATTGATTGACTGATTGATTGATTTACTGACTGGTAGACTGACTGACTGCTTGGTTGGCTGATTAGCTGACTGATTGGCAAATTAACTGACTGATTGATTCATTGATTAATTGATTGACTGACTGGCTGGCTGGCTGACTGATTAACCGACTGTCTGTCTGCTTGACTGACTGGCGGGCTGGTGGCTGAAAGACTAAGTGACTGATGAACTGACTGGCTGACTGATTGACTGACTGGCGGGCTGGTGACTGACTGACTGACTGAATAACTAACTGACTGGACTGACTGGCTGGCTGGCTGGCTGAATAGTAGAATGACTGACTGCCTGGTTGGCTGATTAATTGACTGATTAACTGACTGTCTGGCTGGCTGGCTGATTAATTGACTGCCTGTCGGTCTGATTGACTGACTGGCGGGCTGGTGACTGTTTGACTGACTGACTGAAAGACTTAGTGACTGATTAACTGGTTGCCTGACTGACTGACTGACTGGATAACTGACACACTTACTGATTGAATGGCAAGATGACTGACTGATTGGCTGTGGCTGGCTAACTGAATGACTGGCTGCCTTACCAAACTGGCAGACTTGTGACTATGCGAGTCAGTTGGCCATCATTTTAGTTCATAGACGTTTCATTCCCCCCCCCCCGCCCCCCCCCCCCCCCCCCCCCAAAAAAAAAAAAAAAAAAAAAAAAACCCCCCCCCCCCCCCCCCACCAAAAAAAAAAAAAAAAAAAAACAACACCAGAATGAACCATGACAGCAAGAGAACAGTAAGAAAGGAAAAGCGACAAAAAACATACAAAAAAAAAAAATACGCACAAAAATACACACAGATGTCCTTTGAGCAATGCAACAGAACCACACTAAAATAAAATAAAATAAAAATACGAAAAGTAAAAAAGATATTAAGTTGAATAAACTAAAAAAAAACACAAGTAAAAAAATTAAGTGTAATAAACTCAAAACAACACGAAAATTGAAAATATCAAGTTAAACACAAAAAAACACGAAAAGTAAAAAAGAAATTAAGTGAAATAAACTATAAAAAAGATGAAAACAAAAAATCATATGAAATAAACTAAAAAAAACACGAAAAGTAAAAAAAAAAAAAATTAAGTGAAATAAACTTTAAAAAACACAAAAATTAAAAATATTAAGTTAGACTCAAAAAACACGAAAAGTAAAAAAAAATTTAAGTGGAATAAACTTAAAAAAAACACGAAAATTAAAAATAATTAAGTGTAATAAAATAAAAAAACACGAAAAGTAAAATGAACAAATCAAGTGAATTAAACTAAAAAAAATCACGGAAAGTAAAACGAATTTAAGTGAAATAAACTAAAAAAAAAACATGAAAAGTAAAGATGATAAAAATCAGTGAATTAAACTCAACAAACACGAAAAGCAAAATGAAAAATAAAGTGAAATAATAAAAAAAAAACCAAAAGTAAAATAACAATAATTGAAATAAACTCAATCCTGCATCACTGCAGAACACGACCAAACGACAGAAGTGAGGGATTAAGATAAAAAGGAGGTAATATATTTCATATATCTATAATATATATTTCAAAACGGTAGCAGAGAAAGGGCGAAACAGATAATCGTTCTCTGCCGCTGCAGAAAAATATATAATCCGTAAAACAGAGAAAACCTTCCAGAGGAGATTTGGTCGTGTTTTATGGCCGAATTATAATTTCATGAGAGATACCGAATGACCTCAATAAAAGGGAAAGCCAAGAGGAAACGAGAAAAGGAGGAGGAAGAGAGAGAGAGAGAGAGAGAGATTTAGTTCTAAGTGATCATAGTAGGTACTCACCCTATATAGCTGTAGGAGAGAGAGAGAATTTAATGTGCCTAAGTAATCATTACAAGGAGTCGACTACAAAATAAATAAATGAATAAATAATTAGAACAACGGATTATCTAAATTGCTTTCTATATTTTAAGTAGAAGGCTCAATTGATGTCTTCAGTAATCTACACAAATTCACCAAGTCATTTCTTAACCAATTCTTTTCTCCGTTCTTTACTTATTCTCTTAAATTTTGGGCAACATTTAGAGCTTATAAATGCTTTCCAGCCTATTGGCTTTGGTCTTCAATTTATGAGAACTTAGGACGACAGGATGAGTTGCCATATGGTAAATTTCTGCGTTGAAGAGTTGCCAGATCGTAACCCATTGCGGAGAAGAGTTGCCATATAATAACTGCATTGAAGAGTTGCCAGATAGTACCTCTGTGCGTTGAAGAGTTGCCTGGTGGTAACACTGTGCGTTGGAGAGTTGCCAGGTCGTAACACTGTGTTGAAGAGCTGCCAGATACTGTGCATTGATGAGTTACCAGATAGTAACTGTGTGTAGAAGAATTGTCAGATAGTAACTGCATTGAAGAGTTGCCAGATAGTAAAACTCTGTGCGTAGGAGAATTGCCAGATAGTAAGTCTGTACATAGAAGAATTGCAAGGTAGTAACACTTTGCATAGAAGAGTTGGCAGATAGTAACTCTGTGCATTGAAGAGTTGCCAGACAGTGACTGCTGATTGAAGGTTTGCAAAATAGTAAATCTCTGCAGTGAAAAGTTTCCAGGCAGTTTTATTTTTAGTTCGTGAACAAGATCAGATCTGACCTTGTTATAAAGGGTCAGTAGACATACAATTTGCGTTCGTGATCTCTGAAAACCAGGCCTTTTTAGTGGCATGATGTTATTTGCACATAAACCAGATAATGACTAGACTTCTAAAGTATTCAGAAGACTGACGCAAACTTTATGGCATAATAAATAAGGCCTGAAATGGCGGACTTAAAGGGGTCCCTTTGTTTTACAACTTGAGATTTGTCGTGTGTATGAAAGGAGGCCGTGATGAGGATGATGGAAATGAATTGCATTTATGCAAGTAGCATGCAAAGAAATTATGATTATGCTGTTAGGTCGGCGAGTGGTTGACTTAAAGTGATTGTTTTTTTTATTATTCGTTGGGGAGGAAATGGTTAACATTCACGCACTGTATAAAAATAATGGTTTAAAAAAAAGGTTGACTAGAATGTACAAAGGCCTCGAATTTTTTCATCGAGGGTAATGCGCCATAGTGAGACTTCAGACTTCAGAACCATCGGAGGGAAGGACCCCGTAGTGCGGCACTACAGTGCACCTCCTGCGGTGCGCTGTAGGCATTACTTATGGTTCTCTGCAGCGTCCTTTTCTAAGGCCCCAAGCTGCAAACGACAACCCCTTTCATACGTTTTACTGTACCTCCTTTTATATTCTCTCTTCTCTCTCCCATTTCTCGACATAACGTGGTTCGGATCCCACAATAAGCTGTAGGTCCCGTTGCTAGGTACACAATTGGTTCCTAGCAACGTAAAAATATCTAATCCTTCGGGCCAGCCCTAGGAGAGCTGTTAATCAGCTCAGTGGTCTGGTAAAACTAAGATATACTTTTTTTTTTTTTTTTTTTTTTTTTTTTTGTTTTTTTTTTTTTTTTTTTCTTCACTCACCCTTTCCACAGTTGATAAAGGATTTCCTCCTGTTCCACCTTTCAAACCCTCTTACTGTCAATCTCTCTCTCAGCGTTGAATGACCTCATAGCTCCCAGCGCTTGGCGTTTGGCTTAGATTCTGTATTATATGGTTCTGATTGACGGGGGTGGGGTATGTTGAGTTGGTTGGGTTTGAAAAACTCTGGAAAATTACTGCATGTTGCAGAATTAACCAATTCCTCGGAAACTGAAACTCCTGTTATATGGAAGACTTCAGGAGAGTCATCCTAATATCCATTATAGCCCAAGCGTGAGGAAACGAGAGGAGAGAAGTAGGGAGAAAATTCCAGAGTTTGGCAGGATAGAGGAAGAAAGTCTCTCCTTCCTGTCGTTTTATAGAATGAATAGTCTTAAAACAGAGAAGGTATCGAGTAGTAGATCTAAATTGTGCTTGTGATTGTCAGAGCAGTTGGCGTCGGTTTCTATGTCTTCATTCATTATGTATAATAATATATATATATATATACACACACATAAATGTGTGTGTGTATATTAGAAATGAACACACAGGAATATGTTCCACAGAAAGGAATTGTTAATGCCCTGGACTCTCACATGAAAGACCAGGTTTTATATATATATATATATATATTATATATATATATATATATATATATATATATATATATACACACACATACACAGGGAGATCTCGCATTCGGTCGACTATCTGTCTGTTAACCTGAAAGTCAGCCAGCAGTGATTAGAGGAACCACTTGTAGTTGTGACTTTGCATATTCATGATGATTCCATTGTTGCAATCGGAAGGTGGGCTGGCTGTTTGCAAGAGCTCCATTGCACATAACTTGCAGAAGATGTCTTTGGCGAATGGCTCGCTATTATTTTGAGGAGGGCGAATGCCGAATGATGCTTTTGCTTGCATGCAAGAACAGTCTTGCAGTATTGCAATATTGGCAACAAGGCTTAATTTCCCGGAGGACTTATTCGTTGCAGGAAACGTGGAAGGTTATTATTATTTTCGTATTTACTGTTGCACTCTTCTTGAGCTGTGATGATGGAATATGCTGCTCTGTTTGTGGATGGTATAGATCTCTCTCTCTCTCTCTCTCTCTCTCTCTCTCTCTCTCTCTCTCTCTCTAATCAATTAGTCTCGGGTTTTTTTAAATCTTAGAGTAACATTATAATGGAGTCTTCGTTGCCTGTGTGTTTATGAATGGAAGTGTGTTCCTTTTTTTAAATATAGTGAATTATTGGTTTAGTATTTGCAAAAAAAAATAAATTGCCTACTGATAAGTGTATTACATTAACTCTGCCACCTACTCGTACACCAAACCAGTCACTTCCTTAGCAAAGAACGTTGCCACATACTTTTATGCCAAACCAGACACTCCCTTACCATACTTTTTTTTTTTTTTATTATAGTACCTGAAAATTCTTTCATTTTCCCATCTCCTTCACACCACCCATTCAGCCCCTTCGTAACACCCGTCTAACCACCTGTTCTCTCCACCGCCCTTGCAGGACCACAACGACGAGATCCGGCAGGAACAGATGCGTGAGATGCAGGTGTTGAACGGCCGCACGGGCATCGCTGGGGAGGGCGGAGATACCCACACAGACACCTCGGGGTCTCTCTCCCCCCCGAATTCCCTGTCGCCCCCTCCCCCCGCCCCCGTCAAGCTTCCAGCTGCACAGATGGCCGCTGCCCACGCAGCTGCTGCCGTGGCGCCCCCAGTTGCACATACCCTCCTCACACACCCTGCCATGAGGGGCCTGACCCGGGCACAGATGGGCCTCATGACTACAGGTGGGTTTTTTTCTTTTTGGGAAACGCCCACTTTTGGGATGATTATTAATGTTATTATTATTACAGGTGGGTTTTTGGGGTATTTTTTTTATCCTATTAATTGCAGGTGGAAACGCCCACTTTTTGGATGTATTATTATTATTATTATTATTATTATTATTATTATTATTATTATTATTATTATTATTCATTCTTCCTAATAATATGATAGTGAATTTAATATCAGAATTTGATGGAAGGAAAACTGAACAACCACTTAAATGTTAATAAACAGAAATTTATTATTATTGTTATTATTCTTATTTATTATTAAGTTATTATTATTTTTTATTTTATTTATTAATTATTATTGAATTTTATTATTTAATTATTATTATTATTTATTAATTTTTATTATATTATTTTAATTATTCCATAACGATGGTGGATTGAAGTTTCAAAACAGGACGAAAAGAGGTAAACAAAATATTATTATTAGCAAAAATATAATAATGGTATTATAATCAACAAACGGTGATAATAAAGATGACGAACACGCCGATGATAATGAGGAAGTGAAAATAAACAAAATCAATGAAAATATAATTTTTAAAAAGTAAAATAAAATCATTTATTTTTATTTTTTGCTTTCTAGATGTATCTGTAGAATGGTAATAAAATGTTGAAAAATAAAACAAAATTCACCATTTTGGTGCTTTCTAGATATATCTGTATAATGAAAAAATTAAAAAATAAAGCAAAATTAATTTTTTATGCGCTCTAGATATATCTGTATAATGAAAATAAAATGTTGAAAAATAAATCAAAGTTCACAATTTTTTTATATGATGCTTTCTAGAAATATATCCCTATAATGAGAATAATTTTTTTTAAATAAAACAAAATTCATCATTTATTTTTATCTGATGGGTTTTTAGATATATCTGTATAATGAAAATAGAATGTTGAAAAATAAATCAAAATTCACCTTCATTTTTATAAATGCATTCTGATATATATCTCTATGATGAGAATAATTTTTTTAAAATAAAACACAATTCATCATTTTTATTTGATGTTTTTTTTAGATATATCTGTATATGTTCTCCATGAATCCTTCATTCTTACATTGCCTGGGGATTCATTAGCAATGGAAGTAGCATCTGTTATTAACCAAAGACTTGATTTCTAGGTAACATCCGTTGATCAAGTAACAATTAGATGCCTTAATTACATATCGAGAAGTTACTTGGTTCGAGAATTATGTATCTCGTTCTGTGTTTCTTGATTTCTGTCGTTTGTCATTTATTTTTAGCCAAAGGAATATTATAAACAATACTTCAAGAGATCGGATGTGAAGAATAGCATCAATGTAATGGATTCTGATGCGTGTTTATATTATTTATATATATATATATATATATATATATATATATATATATATATATATATATATATATATGTACATATAGTTAGACACATA
Organism: Macrobrachium nipponense; assembly: GCF_015104395.2. Taxonomy (NCBI): domain Eukaryota; kingdom Metazoa; phylum Arthropoda; class Malacostraca; order Decapoda; family Palaemonidae; genus Macrobrachium; species Macrobrachium nipponense. The sequence continues at coordinate 73,438,482 of NC_087216.1, read as the reverse complement.
AATATAAGCAAAGTATCTGGCACCATTTTCATACTTGGACGATGTAACATCACTGAATGGAAATAGAGAAGAGAGAAGAGAGAGAGAGTGAGAGAGGAGGAGAGCAGAGATAGAGAGCAGAGAGAGAGAGAGAGAGAGAGAGAGAGACGAGAGATAGAGAGAGAGAGAGAAAAAAAGAAAAGGGGAAAAGAGAGAAACGTCTAATATTCCCAGCTGATATCAAGCATTTTATTCATCACTAATGACTTGCGGCGAACCAAGGCTTGATTGATTACACATCTGATATTTCTGCCGCTCGTCAATCAAGGAGGTTTAGCGTTGCACTTATTGCTTTTATTTTTTACTCAAACTGCGACTCCACATTCCAGTTAACGTCTTACATGCAAATGCTAATTGCCTCTGACTGAACTTTTTAATGGGATATTGACGAAAGCGACAGCTGGGAAGCTAATGAGAAAGGACTGCTTTCGGAATCGTTAATATATTTTTCTAAGTGGTCCTTCGTTTCCTAATCAGTCTCAACTGTGTTCGTGGTAAAAATAAATAAAAGTTAATATTCAACTCTTAATTTCAGTGTCGTGCTTAGTGATGATATATGGAGATTTGAATAAAAGAAAAGCAATAGATATGATTTGAGTTTCTGTTGAGGAATTAAGGAATTAAATATGTTTTCTGTGTGTGTGTGTGTGTTTTTCAGTGGGGGGACTTTTAATATTTTTCTGGGAGGGATATAGGGCAGAGGGCGTTCATGTGTGTGTGTATATTTATATATATATATATATATATATATATATATATATATATATATATATATAACATACTATACATATATATATATATATATATATAATATATATATATATAACATATACATATATATATATATATATATATATATATATATATATATATATATATATTGTTAAAACAGGATACGTCTCAAGTATAAAAGGCCCATGAAAACACTTTTGTTTAAAGCCAAGGACTAATACATTTCGGTGGACCGTCTTCCACCCTTATCAAGTAGTGAATGACAGAAGAAGTTTAACATTAGCGAAATAAATATAGTGAGAGATATCCCCTTAGGGCGGTCAGTGATTCAATAATGGCTACCTCCCGCGGTTCCGTGCAGAAGACGAAAAGAATCCTCGAGGTTTTCCTCCTTTTTTGAACCTTTCAAACCTTTTCATTGTCAATTTCCGAGGTGGAAATAGTATAATCGTGATGCTTTGTGAACCGAATTTCAGATTGCAACGTTACCATCTTCCAAAAAGCTCTCTGGATGACCCCTTTTTTCCACGTCTTCCTTTCCAGTTCCCAACATCGCCGCACCGGGAGTTCCAGGAGCCATGCTAGGCCGCTTCCCCACGCTCCTCCCCCTGGGATCTGTGGCGCCCTTGGGACAACAGGCTGCTCGCAGGTAATGCACGCCCTTCGCTAGATAATCTTCGGTCTCTCTTTTTTCCGTTTTTTTTTCCCGCCCCATCTCTCTCTCTCTCCCTCTCTCTCTTTCTTTTCTCTCTGTTTCACCACATTCCGTTCATTCCTCCTCTCTCCTATTTTTAGTTTGTGGATTTCACAGGTTTTTTCCATTTTTCCTCACATGCAAACTTTTGTTTTTCCTGGTATATTCTGCTCCCTTGTCTTCTATCATTGTTTTTTTTTTATGGTCCACAGCAGTCAATCACTATACCAGTACCGTTTAGTCTCCAGTGAATGCTTGTAAATTTGTTTGTTATGGAGTTTAAAAAATGTATATATATAATGTATATATACACTTATAATGAATTACCACCATTGCCAATTCAAGGTTAACTAATCATGCACTATCAGTTCAAATCATTTGAAGACTGATCAGAGTTCCTTGTAAGAAAATGTTTCAGTTTAAATTTACCAGTGTCACCAATCAAATATTACTTTAAATGACAAAAAAAAGTAAAGTGTTATAGCATCATAAATATTTTAATATCGTAGAATTACAATGTACTTCCAGATCCCATGAAATTTCACTAATAAATTTCAATACATCTCAATGCATTCTCCTCATGATAAGACAGTTGTGGCGCCAGTTGTGAGTCGCCAAAAGTCAATCAATCATGATAAAATTTTCGAAGAAATGGAATGCGAATGCAAGAGCTAATATTTTGTAAAATTGTTACTTAGATTTTATCATCACAAATTTGATTTCAAACTGTGAAGTATTTCTCTGAAGTTAATAGTGACCAATTGATTTGTGAAGTTCAGATTATAGTTCCTGCTGGGAGAAACACATAATGGTCAGTCCTTAATTTGAATTCCGGAGTGTTAACTTTTGAGTTGAAATGCACCAATTTGAATTAAGAAAGATTAACCACTTCATTAGGAGACTAAATGGTAACTTGTGTTGACAAGCGTGGATAGTTTTATTTCGTCTTGAAAAAAACCTCTTTGGGATGATAAGGATTTGTAGTTTTTTTCTATAGTCTTTTTTTTCGATGCATGGGTTTTTTTGACAAGGCTTTTCTGCCATTAAACATTTAAAAAAACTGTTTTTAATAAAACTGTATGAAGGGATATTTTCTATGATAACTGAATTTGTATGCTTTTTTATTTTTAAACAGTTACCTATGTTTTTTCAATAAAATTACATAGTGTGGTTTGGTGAAACCTGGTTTTTTAGATGAACATTTATCTCTGGCCTTAGAATTTTTCATAGTAGAATCTTAGTTAATTTAAAAATGACATTAAATATAATATTGGTTGTGGAGCATGTGCTTAATGTATGTTTTCGATATTTTTTATTTTCATTTGCCATTTTAAATCATTCTGTCACCGTGGTTCTTGGATGAGAATAAGCTTCTAGGAATATGTGCTGGATTTAATTAACAGCTCAGTGGAAAGGTTTTGAATGCCTGGAAAGGTTCATAAGGCCTGGAAAGGTTTTGAATGCCTGGAAAGGTTTATAATTCCTGGAAAGGTTCTTAAGGCCTGGAAAGGTTTTCAATGCCTGGGAAGGTTCTTAATGCCTGGAAAGGGGTTCAATGCCTGGAAAGGTTTTGAATTCTTGGGAAGGTTTTGAATGCCTGGAAAGGTTCTTAATGCCCGGAAAGGTTCTTAATGCCTGGAAAGGTGTTCAATGCCTGGAAAGTTTTTGAATTCCCAGAAAGGTTCTTAATGCTTGGAAAGGTGTTCAATGCCTGGAAAGGTTTTTAATTCTTGGAAAGATTCTTAATGCCTGAACATGTGCTGGATTTGAACATCTCTGTGGAATCTTGCTTTGGACACGTGCTGGGTTAATCT
>NC_087216.1:73417703-73430203 GCF_015104395.2 Macrobrachium nipponense | reverse complement strand
TTATTATTATTATTATTATTATAACCTCCGACAATGACGTTTGACAAGACAGAACTTTGAAATCGGAAGCACAAGTCCACTATAAGACGACGAAAGTGCCAAAGCACAACCTGTGTCACTGCAGTACAAAACAGAGCGCCTTCCATTCAGATATATATTATATATATATATATATATATATATATATATATATATAGATATATATATATATATATATATTATATACTTATATCACTACTGGTCGCGTTACATAGAGACTTTTATGCATATTTTCCCTTCCCGTGTTTAAATTTAAAAAAAAAAAAATATAAATATATATATTTATATATTAAAAATATATAAATGTTGATAATTGTCACTTATTTGTACATTAATTTCCATTACAGTATTACCAAAGGTTTTTCAAAAATGCAAATCAAAGAGCAGCCTTTCACGAAATGAATTAGATTTTCATGTAATATGCTGTTGAAAGCCACCATTAGTTTTTCGTAGCGCCCAACATTGAGAACGTAACTAGTTAATTCAGTGCCATAAAACCTTAATGAGAAGGTTTTATATATAGAGATATTTCTAGTGAAATTTATTAATCCTCAATATATATATAATAAAAAAAACGGAAATTTTTTTTTTTATTCACTCATCTCAAGTCCATTTCTAGTAACTTACCCAAGACGAAGAACAGTGAAATGTGGCACTAACCTCATATGTTATACAGTGCCCTCATATGCTATACAGTGCCACCGGAAGTAGTGAGACCCGCCCCCCTCCCCCCCCCCGTTTCAATTTTGCCCCGTTTATGTTGCAATAAGGGCGCCAACCATTATATACTTGTGGCACTGGGCAGTGACCTTTTTCTGAGCTTTTGATGCAGTGTCTTTTAGACAGTGGCACCTTTATAGTCTAAGACAGTGACACATTTTATAGTCTAAGTCAGTGACATTGTATTTTATAGTCTTTTAAGACATTTGACATTTTATTTTATAGTCTTTTAAGACAGTGACATTTTATATAGCGTGAACTTTAGACATTTGACATTTTGATAGTCTTTTAGACATTTTGACATATTTTAGTCTTTTAAGACAGTGACACATTTTATAGTCTAAGACAGTGACATTTTTTATAGTCTTTTAAGACAGTGACAAGTTTGTGTCTTTAAGACACTGACATTTTATGTTATAGTCTTTCAAGACAGTGATACTATTTTTATAATCTTTAAAACAGTGCCAGAAACTTCTTCACTTTTTAAGACATGCATTTTTTCATATTCAGAGGTAGATATTGCCAACTGAAGAGGTCCAGATTTTTTATCCGAGGGTGGCAATTGACTTTAACATTAACTTTAAAAAAAATATGTATAAAAAAACAACAAAAATTATGACTTCCAAGATACTTTGACTCACCAATTAATGTAAATATATATGCATCCCCCCTTTCCTTTCTCCCCCCGCCCCCGCCCCCGCCCCCCTCCAACCAAACGCCCCCACAGGACTGCCTTGGATCTTCTAAGCAAGGGCAGGGATCCCAATGGCGAACCTTTATTGCTGCCAACTCCTTCGGCCGCTACAGCACCACCCACCATAACTCCGCCCACCATTACAACTACACCCTACTTGCCTCCTGATCAGTACACGGGGTACAGCTTGACTGTGGGGTGAGTCTCTCTCTCTCTCTCTCTCTCTCTCTCTCTCTCTCTCTCGAGAAAAATCAGGTAAAGTCTGTAGTATTACTTTCTTGCGTCTTTGCTGTCTGTGTGATCGGGCTGTTTGATTCGACGGTTACTTGTCTGCTGTCTGTTTCTGTCTGTTGTTCTGTAGGTACAGTCTGTATTTAAGTCTCTCTCTCTCTCTCTCTCTCTCTCTCTCTCTCTCTCTCTCTCTCTCTCTCTCTCCAAAATACCACCTTTCCTAAGGTGATGAGCGGGAGATTTTTACTCTCTCTCTCTCTCTCTCTCTCTCTCTCTCTCCAAAATGCCACCTTTCCTAAGGTGATAATGCGTAGAGATCCTTACTCTTCTGCTCTCTCTCTCTCTCTCTCTCTCTCCAATATGTCACCTTTCCTAAGGTGATAAGCGAGAGATCCTTTCTCTTCTGCTCTCTCTCTCTCTCTCTCTCTCTCTCTCTCTCTCTCTCTCTCTCTCTCCAATATGTCACCTTTCCTAAGGTGATAAGCGAGAGATCTTTACTCTTCTGCTCTCTCTCTCTCTCTCTCTCTCTCTCTCAAGCAAACCTTCTCAAAGGTGACAGGAGACTTCACCGTTGTTGATTGATGGGAGTTTGTGTAGTGGTGACGATAGATATGTTAATGGAGATCGTTTGTATGTGTAGTGGTGATTGATAGTTTCTTATTTTATTTTTTATTTTTTACCCTTCCGGTTGATCTTTTTTTCCTGGAACTTTTTTGGAGGTTGACAATCAATTTCGTAGTGTCGATAGATGGTTGATCATCGCACGATGACTTTTGGTGTTGTGGTTAGTGATATTTGGTCGCGTTTCTTGATGTTCGTCCAATATATTATATATTATATATATATATCTATATATATATATATATATATATAGATATATATATATATATATATATATATATATATATATTTGGTGTTTTCAGTTGCACATTTAAATTATATGTGTCTCAGAGATTGGTGATTGTTGTAATCTTTCATAAAAATAAATACATTCCGTTGACAAAAACAACTCGTATCTTATAGGCAAATTGGGCTCTGAATTTGACCCAGTGTAGATGTTATGTAAAATTCGACGTAATGACATTTAGCTATATTTAGATATATTTTCTATATTCTGTGTACGTGTTTAAATTCTTTGTTGTATACACTGAGGATTCGTATTATGTTAGCGCATACAATTGGTATTAGGTAAACATAATGAGGTAGTGGAATTATTGATATACAGAAGTAGTGGAATTATTAATAGACAGAAGGGAAGTAATGGAATTATTGATAGACAGAAGAGCAGTATTAGAATAACTGATAGACAGAGAAGTAGTGGAATTACTCATAGGCAGAAGTAGTGGAATCACTGATAGACAGAAGAGAAGTATTGGAATTACTGATAGACAGAAGAGAAGTAGTGGAATTACTGATGGACAGAAGAGAAGTAGTGGAATTACTGATAGACAGTAGGGAAGTAGTAGTGGAATTATTGATATACAGAAAAGAAATATTGGAATAACTGATAGACAGAGAAGTAGTGGAATTCCTGATAGACAGAAGAGAAGTAGTAGTGGAATTACTGATAGTTAGAGGAGAAGTAGTGGAATTATCAATAGACAGAAGAGAAGTTGTGGAATTATTGATAGAGAGAAGAGAAGTAGTGGAATTATTGATAGACTATTCTATCGATTTACAGAAGTGGTATCCTTTCCGCATAGGATTATATAGACGCTATAGACACATTACATCTTTAGACACAGAATGGAGAATCTATTGATGATCGTAGTATAGGCGCCGGCTCGAGTGTGCATAGGCATTGTAGACATACGGCAGAGATGTCGTATTGAAAAATAGACTTGGTAGTTTATAGACACAGCACATTATGGAGTGAGAGCCTATAGACAGATATTAACCTTTAGCAACGGAATTGAAAGCGTATATAGACACTGATAATGTATAGGCGTCTCCGCGGAGTGATTATGATCTAGAAAAAACATAAGAGGTGATGATTCCTATAGCAAAACTTGATGGGTTTCGACATGTTTTTTTCACATTTTGTACATTTTTTCCCACGTGTATTATGTTTTCCACATGTATTATACATGTTTTCCACACTTACATGTTCATTTTCCACGTTTTATCCATGACTTCCACGTTTTGTGCATGTTTTATACATGCTCTCCACATGTTTTATGCATGTTTTATACATGCTTTCCACATGTTTTATACATATTATATACATGTTTTCCATATGCTTTATACATATTGTATACATGTTTTAAACATGTTTTATACATATTGTATACATGTTTTATACATATTGCATACACGTTTTCCACGTGTTTTACACATTATATACGTGTTTTCCACATGTTTTATACATATTGTATACATGTTTTCCACATGTCTGGGATACTACTGCTTGTTTATCCCTGGAGGCCAATTCGTCTGCATAAGATAATGACAACATATTCTCCATCTGCGAAGTTGAAGAAAAACTTGAGCATTTAGTCTGGTCACGACTTGGATGGGGGACCGCTGTTGGAGTAGTCCATAGTGGATATGGTAATGGGTTGCATGGAGGCCCGAGAATCCTGAGGAATGCTGGGCAAGTTCCGGTATCCCACAAGAGGCTTCAAAGATTTTTTTTTTTTTTTTTTTTTTCTCAAACAACAGATGAAAGAAATATGGGTCTTTTAAAGACAAAATTCTTGATTTTTTTTTTTTCATTTCATTTCCCTATTTATTTTTTCCCTATACTTCCTTCCATCTTCGTTTCTGGGTAAAATAAAAGTGTATTATTTTAGTTACTCATGTTTTTCCCCCTTCTGATCTTTTAAGCCACGTCTTGTGTTTCCATTTTGTTGTCGTAGAATTGCTGTTCGTCTTGACTTTGCTGTGTTGTTTTTCTTTGTTTTGCCATCGCTTCCCTTCCCCCTTCGTTGTTTCTCCTCGTTAGATGTTGTTCTCGGGTGCCTGTGCGATTGTTCTTCTCTTTCAGGCTTCTGTCTCTGTAAAAAAAAATGCCAAAAAAAATCTTCTGTAACCATTAATAAACCATGTTTAGCCTCATTAAACCTAACAATCCCTGTAGCTCGACGCTTCATTAACTAAATATGTTGATTTTTGTAGTCTCTTTCGTTGTCTTAACCTAAACTGACAACCTAATATGTATAATATGTATTTCCCTGTAACATTGTGCTTCCATAATCACGTATTCATTTCTGTAGTTGTAATATTTTCTCTCCTCGTACTGTAGTTGTGATAATAGTGTATTAAGGAATATGCATATTAATTTCTGATTGATTTACATGAACCGATGTGGCGTCGTATTGATGATAAGTACACCTAAAAATGCATTGTATTATCGTCAAACCTTCTATATTATAAGGGTCAGTCGTACGTATGAAATAACTTTTACAATACACACTTTTGATTGATTTGATTTCGCGTGAATTGCTCTGGCGTTATATTGGTGATGAGGACACAGAATTGCACTGTATTATCGTCCAGCATAATGCTGTACGCCCCTGGTATATATATATTATATATAATATATATATAATTAGGCAAACTATATAATATAATATATGGATATATAATATATTATATCTATATATATATATATTATTATATTATCTATATATATAGATATATATTTATATCATATTTTGCTAAGCTCGCGTTACACACTTGCTTTACTTCTTGTGTCTTGAAGCATTACATTCTCTCCAAAATGCCTACTCATATTTCTTTGCCCCACTCGAGAATTACAAGTTTTGTATCCAGGGAAAATAGTAAGAAGAGAGAGAGAGAGAGAGAGAGAGAGAGATGAGAGACGAGAGAGAGAGAGAGAAAGAGAGAGAGAGAGAGAGAGAGAGAAAGAAAAATTACTTTGTCCAGAAAATAAAGAGCTCCTCCCCCCACCCCCAAATCCCCCCGCCCTCCCGGCTCTTATATATATTTCCGCTTATGTCCCCGTGCGGAACTTGGGGAATCCTCGGGGATGAGGCTTGTTTTAGGGGTGGGGTGGGAAGGGGAGGGAAGGGGAGGGGAGGGGGGAATGATGTGGGATTCGTGAGGAGAGAGAGAGAGAGAAAGTTGGAGGGAGGAATCTCCTTCCTTCCTTTGTTGGTGAGGAGTAATGAGATGTTGAAGGAGGAGGCACTTCGTTTAATGTAGTTAACACGAGCTTTGGGGTAGGCACAAAGAGATTAATGTTTACTTTCATTATATATGTAATAATATATAATAATATATATATATATATATTTATATTTTTTATATAACATACACTCACGAACCCAACGTATCTCGAAGTGCTCACGCAGACCTGACTACAATATTGAACGGAAATTCACGAAAAAAGAAAAAAAAAGTGTTGAAATGTTTACACAAATACGGTGATTTCTGCTCAGGAGACAAATCCACATTTATAAAAACCTAAATATTCATTTCTTTAGGAGCTCTGCAAACAATTGTAGACAGACAAAGTCCCTTGAAACTCTCGGTTATTATTTGTACATTGCTCACTAATAATAATAATAATAATAATAATAATAATAATAATAATAATAATAATAATGTCCTTTATTTTGGCTTAGGGCCATATACATGGAATATACAAAATACAGACAGTAACATACACAATCTAGATACATGAGACAACATGATAAAAAAAATTAATAAACGGCACTATCCACACAATAGCTGAGTAGTAGTATAAAAGATAGTAATCATAATACTGGTAATAACAGTAATAATATTGGAGTGCACAGATTATATAACATATATTTCAGCTAGAGACCTTGGGTGGTTACAGTAGTCAGGTCCAGAGGCCTATATACGGAAATTGAATGTGGAAAAACTTTAACTTGATAGTATTCACAGTAATAATAAAAAAAGTAATATATCAGCAAATTCTGCAGATGAACAAACTCAGGCGCGCATGCGCCGTCCTACAATATATTCACAGAATCAGTTAAATCAACATTGGGTAGAAGAGCAGATAACGTACACAAACGCGATGTTTTGTGAGTCTCTCTCTCTCTCTCTCTCTCATTCTCATATTATGAAAGTGATCCTTTTATTTTTAGTTTGTAGATGACGTAGATTAGACGTAGAAGGTTTAATTATTACCGTGTTATAAAAATTTCCACTACTGGCGTGTTACTATATGTCAGAATTTCTTTCATGATTGTGTAGTGATTACGATTTAAATTTCTGTTTACCTCACTTATACATGGATATATGCGCACGTCTTATCATTCTACTGATTATTTTTCTCTTCAACCTATTTCATTGAATTATCAACCCTTACTCCATTGTAATATTATCTTCTGTTTCAATAGTGTTGTGTATTATGTATTTCTCTTAACACGCCTCTACCTTCACCCGATTATCAAGCCTTGTTTAGTTCCTATCTTCCTTTTTGTTTTGTTTTTTTGGATATCTCCTTTATGTGTTAATCATAAGTGTTTATATTCTAATATTATTTCTTTCACTTTTCTCTATATTACTCCTTTTTTTTGTCCCTACTAAAATGTAGATTCATGTTCTACATATTCTTTTATGTGTTCCTTTCATTTCTCTATTGTCTGTTGTATTTTATCAATTTTTAATGTTTTCGTTTTTTATTTGTGTTTTTAGCCTATATTATCTTCCCCACTATTGTCTATACACATTTTGTCTCATATAAAATATAGGTATATATCCTACATTAACTGTTTTTATGCTTTCATTTCTCTCAATTGTCTGCTTCTGTTTTACACTGGGCTCGCTTTTGCAAGGTCCGGGTTCGATTCAGGCTTGAGCCACGCTAATCACTATGGATGCGAAAGCGCCTCAGTGGCGTGGTCGGTATGGTGTTGGCCTGCCACTTCGGTGGCGGCGATTTCATTGAGGTGTGAGAGATGTGTATTTCTGGTGATAGAAGTTCACTCCCGACGTGGTTCGGAAGTCACGTAAAGCCGTTGGTCCCGTTGCTGAATAACCACTGGTTCCATGCAACGTCAAAACACCATACAAACAAACCATAGATGCGAAAGGTATTGGGGCCAGCAACCTCATCCTTTTGAGTCTTGCTGGGTTATTTTCTTGAACACTTCCGCCTCTCTTTTGTTTATTATCTTTTATTATCTTTAGATCACCATAAAGAGTCACTTTCTCACATTACCTGTTATCTAGGTTTTCATCTTCCACTATTCGGCTGTTTCTCCCTTGTTCTCTTTTATTTTGTAGTCCCTCGCTGGACGAGTGGGTTACGTGCTCGCCTGCTGATTTGGTAGTCCGAGTTCGCTTCCCCTTTTATTTTGTAGTTCCTCGCTGGACAAGTGGGTTACATGCTCGCCTGATGATTTGGTAGTCCGAGTTCAACTCCCCTTTTATTTTGTAGTTCCTCGCTGGACGAGTGGGTTACGTGCTCGCCTGCTGATTTGGTAGTCCGTGTTTGCTTCCCCATTCATTTTCAGTTCTTCGTTGGACGAGTGGGTTACGTGCTCGCCTGCTGATTTGGTAGTCCGAGTTCGCTTCCCCATTCATTTTGTAGTTCCTCGTTGGACGAGTGGGTTACGTGCTCGACTGCTGATTTAGTAGTCCGAGTTCGCTTCCCCGCTCTGCCGACAAGGTGTAAGAGGAATTTATTTCTGGTGGTTAGAAATTCATTTCTCGATATAGTACGGTTTGGATCCCACAATAAGCTGTAGGCCCCTTTGCTCAGTAACCAATTGGTTCCAAGCCACGTCAAAATATCTAATCCTTCGGGCCAGCCCTAGGAGAGATGTTGATCAGCTCAGTGGTCTGGTTAGAGAAAGATATAGTTAACTTTCTCTTTTATTTTGTGTTTCGCCTTCTACGCTGTTTATGCTATTTTGTCTCCCGTCTGTATTCCGTATGGAGAAAAGAAAGGAGTGGATGTTGAAAGCAGAAAATGAGGAAGATCAAATGTAGGTGGAGGGAAAATGGATAAACATAGGAGAATGCAAACCACAGAATAAGAGAGGAATAGTGGAAGATGAGAACCATACAGGTAACAGGCATGGTGAGAAAGCGACCTTGACCTTTGACCTTTGACCCTGCCTCTCCCAAGACACCTTTGACCTCCACAACTCTCCTCTTTGGTCTCTTCCTTACCTGGCCATCTCCCATCAGGCCCACATCCCCACTCCTCGTCCAAATCAAGACATTTGGTCTAGTAGTCGTTTGGTGGAACTTACCTGACCTTTGACCCCAACCTTGTGATACCTTGGTCTTTTTAATGGTCTTGCTTATATCTACTAGGTCCTTCAACTCCCCCCTCCCCTCTCCCCTCCCCCCTTGCCATCCCAAAAGGTCATTCAACTCCCCCTAAACTCATAGTTGGTGAAACCTTGTTTTCCCATAACCACTTATGACTTACCTTGCTCGTATCCTCTTGTGTGAAAACTGCCTTGGTTGAATCTACTTAGCCTCCTGGTAACACCATCAAGGCCCTACTCCTATATATATATATGTCTACACGAGGTGATATCATCATAGTTTTTGACCTATTAATCCCATCTTGACCTCCGTTTCGACCCAATGTCTGTTCTATTCTTTTCCCAACATAGGTGGGGCTCGTCCATCTACTACGGCCTTTCTGAAGAGATTTTTCCAGATTTTTCCAGAATTCCCTGGACCTGATCTTCCTAGCCCCGCATAGGGCTGTCAACCTGAACATTTACTACCCCCTCCCCCCTTCCTAAGTCCCCTCCAGCCACAGCTAAATCTTCTTGGTCGTCTCTTCGCCCGGCTATTCCTTGATGATACTCAGGAGACTTTGTACATTCTGCTTATCCTGCCTCTCAAGGAGAGATGTATACTTTCTCTCTCTCTCTCTCTCTCTCTCCCTTTCGACCATCCTGTCCTGGAGGTAAAGAGGCAGGCTCCTTCTCTCTCCCTCTTTCCCTCTGAAGACCCCATCTTCTTCGTCGGGGGTCTTCTCCCCCCCCCCCCCTCCCCCTTGTTCCACCCTAACTGGGATATAAAGAAGGGGCGCAAAGCCCCGGGTGACACCAGGAAACCCGGACGTAATGGCGAGGGACACTCTTCGTCGCGTCGTAAATGCTGGAATTTTTCAGTTACCCTTCAATTACTTTTCCCGCGAGGAAAGGTGAGAGAGAGAGAGAGAGAGAGAGAGAGAGAGGCCAAGAAAAGAACTATAAAATGTGCACACCATTGTATGGAATTGTTTATACACGCTTTTATTTCTGTTAGCCTGAGTGTATATGAGAGAGAGAGAGAGAGAAATAAGCTTTTAACACCATGTTATGATCAGATGAACAGTTACTCGTTCATACATGCATATTTATGTGTATCAGATGGATATAGTATATACAGGGAGACGAACAACAAAATGTATAAATTCCTTTTGTTGTTGATTGATTGACTGATGGCATTTGACGTGGCGAATTCGGATGTGCAAGCCTAAAGCCCTATGTTTTCTGTCTTTCTTTCTCTTAAACCTCCTTTCTCTTTCTGAACTCTCTTTCTCTTTGAATACCGCCTCTTTCTGTCAAATCCCTGCAGCCTTATAACCTTCTTGCTTTCAAGAGGCGGGCAGCAGCTACGTAGGTGTCTCCAGGGTTCTTTCGGTATTTCAAACAATTCTGGGTTTTAGTTCTTTCTCTCTCTCTCTCTCTCTCTCTCTCTGAAAGTTTGGTCTGTTTTGTGGAGCTTTTATTCTGGACCTGGGGAGGGGGTTGGTTGGGGGAGGGGTGGAAGCAACGAAGACATTCATTTTTTCTTTTGGGTTTGATGAGAGAATTTTCCCTCTCCAGTTCGGTTCAAGTTTTCCTTCTTGTTCTTTAGATTAGAACTGGATTTTAATCCATTAGGTTTAGACTAGGTTTTATCACCACTTCCCCTCTCCCCCTCCCCCGTTTTATTTGTGGGGGGATGGGGGTGGGGGGTTTCGTCAGGGTTTCCTTTCTCTCCTTTTTTTGGTTTGAATTTTTTTTAACCTAACTTGAACCCTGGAATTTGGATTAAGGGGACCAAATGACCCCGCCGTTCCTTTCGTATAAATAAATAAATAGATAAATAAAAATACAACAATTTAATCTAGTCTCTAGTAGAGGGACACATCCTTGTCGCTCCAAAAGTTTAGTATTTATTAAAGAAAGGTTAGAGTGAACTGGTTGTAACTTCGAACGGAGTGTTGACATTTTTGTTGTGATAAAGAACGTGGCCGAATTTCAGGTGATATTTGCTGGCCTCTTTAAGGCGTCGTATTTGGTTTACATGTTTCCTGGTGCGCTTGATTCTTCTTATCTTGCTCTCTCTCTCTCTCTCTCTCTCTCTCTCTCTCTCTCTCTCTCTCTCTCTCTCTCTGTTTGATTTTCGTATTTGAACATGAGCTTTGATGGCTTGTAGATGTTTACATACATGACAGAAATATAATCAACATAGTGAATTAGCCATATATATATATATATATATATATATATATATATATATATATATATTATATATATATTATATATATATATATATATATATTATATATATATATATATATATATATCACACACACACACACACACACAGTATACAAAATATCTACACGTTGTTGAAACGGCTATGTATGAAAAAGGTCTACGTATACTTGTACGTGGTCACCATTTCTGTAACTATAAACCATTAGGGGGCCAAAGTGTCCCCAAGGAACCAAAATGTTAAGTGAGAACATCATAACAGGTTCCCAAAACTCTCTTGGAACACAGCATCAGGAACCCAAATTGGAGAGTCATTTTTGAGAAAATGGAGCACTTCAGCCGAAACCTTTACCTGAGAACGTGCCAGATACACGACAGCAGTTTTCCCTTCAAAAATGCCTTTACTGTACCTCCTTCCGTATTATCTTTCTTCCATCTTACTTTCCAGCCTCTCCTAACTATTGATTCGTAGTGCAACTGCGAAGCTTTCCTCCTGTTACACCTTTCAAGCCTTTTCACTGTCAATTTCCGTTTCAGCGCTGAATGGCCTTAGTTGCCCCAGTGTTTGGCATTGTGCCTAAAACCTAGAAATCAATCAATCCTTCAGAAATGTTTCAAGATTCTTAACATCAACAACAACAGCAACAACAAATGTTTAAACATTAAGTCTCATCGTAGCTTTTGATATTCATTTGTTACACTTAAATTGTATGAAAACCTTCATTCTTAGAGGGATCGATGCCTAGAACAGATAGTAATAGAACAAGATATAGTCTCGTATGATGGGCTGGGTACGACAGCTGTGTGGTATGAGCGGCGTACCGCAAGGCGGTCCCTCGGAGCCTTGTCTTTAACTTTTGATTGTCATAATTTTTTATTCAATAGTTTATTTGGTTAATTTACCCGTTTTTCTAATAACTGATCTCTTCTTTCTTTCTGTATTTCCCAATACCTCCCTTTAGTACTTCTTTCGAATGAACACCAGCATATTCTTTAAAAGCTTCTTGAATAGGGTTCTTCACCTTCTGAATAATAAAAGTAAAAATTACCTTTAGCTTTCTTCATTTGTCACTCTTTAGTTAAGAATAAATCTTCAGAATCAGGCTTATGAGTAAAAAAAGATGCTCTGAAAGTGACTTGTCATTGAGGAGAGAGAGATGTGTATTTCTGGTGATAGAGGTTCACTCTCGACGTGGTTCGGAAGTCACGTAAAACCGTTGGTCCCGTTGCTGAATAACCACTGGTTCCATGCAACGTAAAAACACCTTACAAACAAACATATCTGCTCTGTCCTTGTTACGACAGAAACCCCAGCGCCAGACCGGCCTGATTTCTCGCTAGGATTCGTTGCAATGCCGTCAAGAAGTCGACGCTCACCC
>NC_087216.1:73360203-73415203 GCF_015104395.2 Macrobrachium nipponense | reverse complement strand
ACTAATGTCCTTTAATATCTAATTCGCTCTACCTCGGAACCGATATATTTTCTTATATGTAAATCGAAGGGGAATTTTTTAGTTGATAATTTCGTCCTCTCGTGGGTTCAACCCACCGCCCAGCGGACAGAGAAGAAATCAGGATGTGAGTGACGTCATCGATTCAGCTAACAAGTCTCGGGTAGAACGAATCACATATTAAAGGACATTTGTAGTTCGAATAATTTCATGTATGTATATATATATATATAATATATACCCCCTATATATATATATATATATAATATATATATATATATATCTATATACATATACATATATATGTAAGTGCGTTTGTGTTTGCGCGAGCTATCCATTTCAAGTGAGGCTGTTAGTCGCAGAGCAAAAGATATACCACAGTTTTCATAATCGTCTTATTATCCAAACCTATAAACCCAAAAATGGCCGGCAGACTTTACCCTCCAATATCGGCTCCAGTTTCCCCTTTCATCATCACAGCATATGCAAATCACGCTGTGAATTCTACCGTCTAATCTCGTTTCTAATCCCTAATAATCCACTTGTAATGGACCTAATCAGTGCTATTCAACCGCTACCCGTACTGGCTGGTTATTGATCCTTGTTCCAGTCACGACTGGATTTTGGATTTTTTAGTTTTCCTTAAAGAAAAACTGTTGAGATGGCTATTTGCCTGTCTGTCCACGCTTGTGTTCTGTCCAACCTCAGATCTTGAGAAGTATTGAGGCCAGAGGACTGCCAATTGGTATGTGGGTCCTTCACCCTCCAGTCATCAAACTTATCAAATTGCAGCCCTCTAGCCTCAGTAGTTTTTATTTTATGGGGCAGCGGCCGAGAGTTCCATACAGCACTATATGCTGTACAGAAAACTCGATTTGATATTGTGAAAGAGAGTGGGGTCTCAGGCTCGAAATTAAGTGGAGAGAGAGAGAGAGAGAGAGAGAGAGAGAGAGAGAGAGAGAGAGAGAGAGAGAGTATTTAAAAAGAGTACAGAATTTGGAAGAAGATTCTAAAGCCTGGTATTTGGTGACGCAAATCACCGTCCCTTTACAGCTATAACGCAATAAGAAAAATTTATTTATTAAATGAAGAAAAATAAAAATAAAACAAGAAATAAAAACGAACACTTTGCACTGCACTGTGTTTCTGAAGTTGAATCTTTAACTTCCTTCGCCGTTTGTGTATGTTAATTGCAAACAAGTTTTCAAACAGGAACAATTTGTTTGTCTGCAGCTTCTTTCACTCTTGGTATTTTTTCCCCTGGCTCAGATGGCTGTTTTTTGTGGTCTCCAGCCAGATTTTGTGTCTTGATGTTACTATTATTATTATTATTATTATTATTATTATTATATTCAGATGAACCCTATCCCATATAGGTGCCCCTGGCTTGACATTCAAGCTTTCAAAGCATATGGTGCTCATTGTTGTAGATGAAGTATGGTGATGCGTGGTGTCAAATACGTTGTCCTGTGGTGTCAGAAAAGGTAGGGTCTAGTTTTGCGGTGTCATGTGACTCAGTGTCAGATGTGGAGCATTTTCTAGCTAGCTCAAGTATGGGCCTTGTGTTGAGGTGTCACGTTTGACTCAGTGTCAGATTTTTAGTATTTTGCGGTGTCGTGTGGCTCAGTGTCAGGCGTGGAGCATTTTCGTGCCAGGCCAGATATGAGTCTTGGTTTGCGGTGTCGTGTGGCTCAGTGTCAGATGGTATGACGATGTCACAGTAATGTATGATAAGTTTGTTAAATGTTATCAGGGCGAATATGGAGTCCTAATCCCTCTTTCATTTGATCTCAAAATGGGCTGTTCATATTGCGTCAGAAAATAAATAATAAAAGCTTAATCAAGCTTCAAATGGAACCCGAAGCTTAAACTTAAGAATTTTACACTTGTGTATTCCTAAGTATTAAGCTGAATATGAATCCTGTAAGTTGGAATTCCAGGCCAGTTGGAATCTGAAGTATACTATAGTAACAGCAAGTTTGTAGAATCTGGGAACTGAATAAAATTTGTGACATTTAGTCGAATCTTATATATTTTTTTAAAATTAAAAACTCTACTATAGTAGATTCACATCACCCATGTTTCCAATGTCTACGACGCTTCTGATTGGCTGTTGATAAGCCAATCACAGGGCTGGAAACTCTCCTCAGTCTCTCTAGAGAGTTCCTGAGGGATACGTCTTTCGAAAGTATTCCTCAGGAGAAGTGGAACATACATCCTGCCTATGTGAACTCTCGAGAGAGGCTGAGGAGAGTTTCCAGCCCTGCGATTGGCTTATCAACAGCCAATCAGGAGCGTCGTAAGGGACTGGCCTAGACATCAGATTCACGGGTGGTGTGAATCTATTATACCAGTATTTGAGGCTTGCTGCTTTCGTATGGTTGGTAAATAATCCTCCATTGGCTTCTCCAGACTGGTTTATCCTTGAGGATATGGTGATATAGTGATTGATTGAGTGATGGTTTGAAATTGTGGTTTTGTGTGCTGTTCGTATGGTGTTTTGACGTTGCATGGAACCAGTGGTTATTCAGCAACGGGGTGCAAATGTGGTGACATGGATTCATTTGTGATGATTCTCTTCAACATCTTATCACCTCTATACTCTTGAACTTTATTCGGCTCATCTTCTATTTATATATATTTCAACATTTTTTCAATATCATCATCAGCTCCTAAGGTAACTTTTGTACGTAAGTTTTTTTTTTTAAGAATGCGTATGAACATACCAACTGGATGAGATATATATACATATACTATGCATAACCCTTCCTTGGGTTCAACTCTTGTAAATAAATTGTGTGTCAAATCTATAAAGAGTGAATTTGACTACAAAATCACGGCACAAGTTCTGCATGGTAGTGAGTTTTGAGAGATTTTTTTTTTTAATTTTATTTTTGGCAGCATGCTGGAGTTTGACACAAAATTATTTTAACGAATCATACAACTGTATTGAATATATTTGACATTTTAAAACTTGAAAATGATAGCACAGTGGTGACCTTAAATGCATTTATTAGAGAGAATTGGTAGATTGGCCTTTTTCTAGAATAATCAGTTTATGAGACGTAAATGTCCTTTTACAATTTGTTAAACAAATTAACTGAGTTGTTGGATGCTTATTAATTCGTTTACTAAGACAACTGAAGATGCTTTTGCTTCGTCATATATTAATATTAATGTTTCCCGTTGATCTTAACACGCAATGATTTACAAGTCAAAGTCTTCAACCATTGAAATGAGCTAAATGTGTTAACAATGTCTGATCTAGGACCTCAAACAATTTAAATTTTCCTTCTTGGAGGTTTTGTGAAAATACTCTCATATTTTTGGATAGTGGAAGATGCTAATTAGACTTTTAAGTATGTTTTATGTTAATTGTTATATTATGCTTTGCAGTATGCCGCTCTACGAGGACTACACTGAAGTAGCAAATTTACAAACAGAATATGACCCAACATCAGTGGTCAATGGTAAGTTCTCTACTCGGCCCTACCTGGTAGTTTTGGGGTGACCCCATTTCTCTGTTTTTCTAACCTAAGTCCTTATAAGTTTTCCTGGCCCAATTTCAGTTTTATAGTCGAATTCAACTGTAATTTGCTGGTTTTAAGACAAATGATCTTGAATACTTAAATAGAAATTTTTTTATGTAAGTTGATATTTTAACATTTAAAATGATCTTTTTTGGAACTTTTTGTATGGAAGTCGACTTTTTAAAAATTTAATTTGTGGTTTGAAGACACGTTAAATATTCTGGCTTATTCATAAACTTTCCTGGCCCAATTTAAGTTTCATGATTGATTTTTGAAAACATAATTTGTTGGTTTCAAGACTAAATTAATTCAATTCGAACACAATTTTGTCATTTAAATTGGTATTTTTTATGTACATTTTAAAATTACATGATTTGTTGGTTTCAAGACTAACATTTTTTCATTGACATTGGTGATATTTTATATGAAAATATATAAAAATATCACCAGTGTTTTCTGCTTAACTTGGGTGGTTATTTTTGTCTCAAGTTGAGCATATAATATATACAGGTTATGTTTATGTTCAGATGGAAATAGTGTGTTTATTCGTTTCATTTGCAACTTAACCGATTGGTAGTTTAGCATTAACTTGAAGGCATGCTGACTTAACAGATTTAATTCGGTTGTTTGTGGTTCTATATTGGTTGTTTCATGAGATGGTTTTTCTTACTGACATGAGGTAATTCAATACTTGTTTTATTTCTTTGATAATTTCATGAATTGAGTTTTTTTTTTTTTTTGTCTTGTCAGTTTGTCAATTTCCCTATTAAATGAATTGTTTTGTTTTCATAAATTAGTTTTTTCATTTATATTTTTCGACTTTGTGAAATAGTTTGAATGCTTTTTTTTTGTTTTGCTCAAGTACGTGGTCTCAATTTATCACATCTTGACAAAGATTTGTGACGTTAGTTTGTCACGTAGTAAGTGGACTCAGTTTGTCAACTATTTGTCACTTAAGTTTGTTAAACACAATTTTACCCCAATTTTTGCTTTGTTGGCCCCACTTACAGTAACGTTTTAACATATTTCCCCAAAGCTCAAAGTATTTGTAACATACCTAATTAATTTTGAGATTATTTGAAAAATAGTTTATATTTACTGGAATTTATCTTAGCAGGATCTGTTATATCCACTGAATCTTATCTTTGTTTTTGATGATTTCTGACCTCCTGATGCTTTCTAGGTTGAAAAATATAGTTTCTTAGACTTAAAAAAAGTGTGTCCTCCTCCACTAACAATAGATTATAGTTTGATTTGTGAATTTCATGTTGTAGTTTCATCTCATGTCGTTGTTCCACGCTGTAAGGTTTTCTCATTTAGCTTTTTTTTAGGTGAATATTAAATTTCGTGTATGTCAGTGGTAAGGGACGTGGACATGCTTTTGTTTTTCTATTTCACCTCTTTCAAATGGCATAAAAAAAACTATTTTTTTCATCACCATTAAAATTTGTTCAAGTTTCAGCTCAGAGAAGTCATGGGGATTTTTTTTTTTTTTGGCTAGAGATGCATTTATTTAAAGGATTTACAAGTAATGGAATAACTTGAAATCGTGACTATAAAATTGTATATTTATTAAAAATGTTAAAATCAACGTAACTGTAAAATTTTTTGTAATACTCTGAATATGACAATATCATAAACGTTTGGCCACTGGGTTTGTCGAGTTCTCAAGCAAATGTAATTTATCTTCTTAAATATTTTAAGCTTTAAATATGTAATTCAAGTCATGTTCGCAAAATATTTAGCCCATTTTAATAATGTAACGGTAAAAGGAAGATTCTAACTTGAAATAAAGTGATATTTCTATACATTTTCAACATATTCTTACCTAATAATATAACCACTTGGATACCTTTCCTTCAATTTGTCCAGAGATTTCGTCAGATTTTGCATCTACACCTTATTTCTCGGCAATTTCAGCATTTTCTTACCTAATAATAACCACTTGGATACCTTTCCTTCAATTTGTCTAGAGATTTACTCATTTTTTGCATCCATAAGCACCTCCTTGCGCTTTCTCGTCTAATCTTGGTCATTCTCTGCTCTGTCGTCACTACATACATATCTTCTTTCTTCCCCAATTAACAATTGTCCTTTACTAGCATTCTTTTTTTTCCTCTTCTTCCTTTCTCTCAAAACGTTTCTCACATCTTTTCCTTCCCTGAGTTTCTGCTACCAATTATTACCATCATTCATGACTCACATTCTTTTTTTATTTCCACTTCTTTCCGTTTTCCAAACCTTTTTATCTTCTCTCCCACGTCTTTTCCTCACCTGTTGCCTCTCTCCCACTCACTCTTATTCTTTTTTTTTTTTAATCCCAAGAAGGGTTAAATAAAGCCCAATTGTAAGTCTCCTTGGCTAAAGAGAGAGAGTCAATAGACTTCGCTTAATTTGGCAACTGTAATGGCCCTCTCTCTCTACCCTGATCTCTCTTACGATCGCTTTCTTCTCTGTGTTATTTATTTAAGCGCCTGTCTTACTCTCGAATCGGTTTTTTTCCCTTGTGTTGAGTGTATTCATCAAAAGGTATTTATATACAATTCTTGTCTTTCATTTATCATGTGGCATT
This sequence comes from Macrobrachium nipponense, assembly GCF_015104395.2. Taxonomy (NCBI): domain Eukaryota; kingdom Metazoa; phylum Arthropoda; class Malacostraca; order Decapoda; family Palaemonidae; genus Macrobrachium; species Macrobrachium nipponense. The sequence goes on along the minus strand of NC_087216.1, from coordinate 73,409,083 downwards.
TTTTCCTTGTGGTTAGTTTGTTCTTCTGAAACTGTTATTATAAAATTCTTGTCTTCATTAATGATTTTTCTTGTGGTTAGTCTCTCCATCAAAATAGGTTTTGAATAAATCAATCTTTTGTCTTCTTTAATGGTTATTTTTCAGTAGTTAAAGTGTTCATCAAAAGGTAATTTTGTCTTCACCTAGTATTGTCTAATTTTTGTGTTTACAGACATTTATCAACGGTAGATACTTAAACTTAATAATACATTTATTATTTTTACCCGATTTTACTATTTACAGCCAATTTCTTCTTTAAGACTTCTCTGTTCTTTTTATGTGGTTGTTGCTTTGCAGACATTTTACTCACTTTTGATTATTGCATTCTTGGAATAACATCCTTTCTTTAAAACAAACTGAAAATTCTTAATGATTATTTATCTTTATCGGTCTGAACCAGTTTACTTATGCCCCGATTGAAAGACTACACTGTCCTCCTCTCCAAATGGCATATGCCCTTTGGAGGGTTTTCTCTTGAACCGTCTCTCTTGTTGCTGCTCCTTTCTCTTATGCCTCTCTTGTCGCTGCTCCTTTCTTTTCTCTTTGTGTCGTCCCTCATGTCGCTGCTCCTTCATCTTTGTGTCGTCTCTTGTCGCTGCTCCTTCATCTTTGTCGTACCTTTCGTCACTTCTCCTTTCTCTTGAGTCGTCTTTCTCATCGCTGCTCCTTCATCTGTGTCATCCCTCTTATCGCTGCTCCTTTCTCTCGAGTCGTCTTTCTCATCGCTGCTCCTTCATCTGTGTCATCCCTCTCGTCGCTGCTCCTTTCTCATGTCTTCCCTCTTGTTGTTACTCTGTTCTCTTTTTTGCCCTTCAATGTCATCCATCTTCTCATCAGTCCTTTCTCTTTGTCATCCTTTTTTATGCTGCTCTGTTCTCTTTGTTGTCCCTCTTATTGCGACTCCTTTCTTTTGGACGTTTCTCTTTTGTCGTCCCTTTTATTGCTGCTCGGTTCTCTTTTTCATCCCTCTTGTTGCTGCTCATTTCTCTTAGAAGTCTCTCTTGTTGCCACTCCTTTCTCTTTGTCGTCACTGTTCCATTGTGTGGCTTGTCAGTTCACTTTGAGAGAACCACTCCTCTTGCGTCAGGGTGCTTTGTTCTCTTTGATGCCATCTATCTTACTCTTCCTTATTCATTGAAAGGCTTTTTTTCTCGGCTTTTCTTCTCTTTGAGGCAGAACCTGTATTATCATGTTGTCTTTTTTTCTCAGTTCTGTTCCTTACTCTTTGAAATGCCTTTTTCTCTGGAGACACTTTTTTTTTTTCACTTTGAGATGTTCTCTCTCCAGTCTGTCTTGTTCAGTGAGATCTCATTTCCTATTTTCAATGTTCCATGTTCTTTGAGGGGCTTTTTAACCTTTGGAGGCTTTCCTGTTCCCCAGAAGGTTAAGAACCTAAGCCCCCAGAGGCTGTTTTATTCTCCGTAATATATTCTTATTACCTTGTACTCTTCAAGGGGCCACTTTCCTCTCAAGGATTTTCTGTTCTCTTAAGCGCTAGTTCCACTACTGCGGCTGTTTTATTTTCAATTGTGTCAGTGGCGTTGTTGTTGTTCCTTACTCATCAAAAGGACTTTTCCTCGTCACTGTGAGACAACCTTCTTGAAGCTGCTTAGCCTGTTTTGTTCTCTCATATCATTCTCTAGGTGCTGTTCCTCATTCTCCGTTCACTTTGAGGCTGTTTTCTATAAAACCTCATTACCTCTTACTGCTGCTCACTGTCGTCCTAGTGGCCTTTTCCTTTAGACTTTTCTGATCACTTTTGTGGGGCTAAATCCCCCTCTTCTTAGGGTGTTTTGTTTCCCACGAGATCATTCCCTCATCACTTCCATATTCTTTGAGGGACCTTTTCCCAAGTGTGTTTTCTTGTGACATTCTACCTTGAGGTTGCTCTGCTATTGTACGACTTTGGTTGTTTGAATTTATTCATTCTTTTTCATTCTCTGTTGAGATTCTCTCTCTCTCTTCATTAACCTCTGCAGTACGTTTCCTTTCTGAGACTTGATTTCACGTAGATTATTGCTATGGCTTCTTTATGATGTGTTACTGTTCTGTCATATTTTCTGTTCATTCTTAGTAGTCTTCTGTTCTCATCTTGTGTTAAGCCTTTCATAAGGCTATTCTTTGGGATAATTCCATATGAATGTTCTCCTCTTATGTGGTACTGTATTCTTCAGGAGATGGAACCTTTATTACCTTCCTTTGGTTGTTCTCTTGATAGAATGATTCTCCAAGAATATTCTTCTCTTTCCTCCGTTCACTTGAGGCAAAATCACAATTTCAGTGTTTCATTTCATTCTTCTTACCAGTGCAGCCAGTTGTCAAGTCATTCTTGAAAGTGATAGTCAAATAGAAACTTCGTATATTTACCTATGTGAGTATATCAATACCTGTAGCCAATCTGCAAACGAAAATAAATTAATTTACTTGGGAAAAAATGCAAGACAAAAATGCAAGACTGCAAAATAAATTTTAAATTTATGAGAATGCACGAACGACAAACTCTTGCAAACATCAATTGCAAATAAAAATATCACTTAAATCAAATGCAGACAACTGATATGGAATACTCCAATGAATAAAAATATAAAAGTCAATATTGCCACTGTTACTAAAAAATCAATTTCAGTACATGGTAGATTTTTTTAGGTGTTAGTAAGAGGTAGTTAACCAACACTAAACTAATACTGACGAGCTTCGTGGTTATGGTCATTGCGTGAAAGCTTTGCCATATTACACAAATCAGACTGATTGCCAGAGTATTTATAAATTTAACTCCAATTCTTGGCATATATTTCTCTGGAAAGGGGGAGTTAGCCTATACAAAACTAATACCACCTAGGATTTCCCTGGCTGTGATCATTACGTAAAAGCATTGCCACATTACATACATAAGACCGATTGTTAATTTAACAGTTAGTTTCAGGGATAAATGACTAAACTTTCCGTCGTAAAAAGTAAGAGCTATACTGTTAGGATATCGTTGGTAATGACACCTTTCAACTAACCATGTAATCATGTAGATGGGACTTGCATGAAAGCTGTTAAAAATTTTGAAAGCGATTTTACAGCATGAAAGCCAATCACTCCCTCTCATGAAGACACATTCCGACGAGTTCCACTTTATTGCAGAGAGTAACTGAAATCATAAAGGTAAGAACGTATGAAAATAGGAGGGGATGTGTCGGTTTTGAGCACTGAGATTATCTGCGTAGAATTTTCACCTTATGAAGAATATCTATTGTCAAATCTAGATCGCTTTAAGTTCAATATTTATTGATAAAGTAGAATGATTAAACAGTTAGTTTACATCAATAAGAGAAGTAAGACAGTGTTATATAATTATTAATCTAATCAATAGACAGGAATGTGGGCCAAAAGGTATAATAAGCAGAGACAGGAATTGTGTACACAACAACTTCAAATTCTCCTCAAAGTATGCATCTATGAATACCAATCCACCTCAAGTAAAATTTATACAAAGGTCAACGTCAGACCACTGAAGTAACAGGAACTTGAATCAAACATTTAGATGGGAGAGAGGTTCCTATCCCAAGAATTTATTCATGAAAGCCAAACTTACACACAGAGACCTACCTCCTATATATATACTCTTACTCTTGACTTCAACTCTCATTTTTTCTCCGGCAAAAAAACAAATAGAATTTTAAAAGAGAAAGAGGGGCGATGGACATTCAAGAGGGAAACAGACAAGGGTGAACTCTTGTTTGCTTTGTCACACTACTTTCTATCTTTTGTTTTCCATTCCTATTCTCTCTCTCTCTCTCTCTCTCTCTCTCTCACTCTCTCTCTCCCCTTTCGCCTCCCTTGCTGCCTTTGTTCCTCTGTGATTGTTCTATTTACTGGTTTTACTGCCCCCTTTTTGTTTTGTCGTCGTGGCCTCTCTTGTTTTGTGGGGGCCATTTATTTATTCGGGGGAATTTTCTTTCCTTGTAACACTTTCCATCATGACGCTGCTTAGTGACTTTTTCATTATTGTCATTATGTTCCACTCCACCTTATTTACCACCATTCACAGTCTGTATCGTAAATTTTTCGTTTCTGATGTGAATGCAAACTGTTATGGGCTGTTTTTCTCTTATGATTTTTGGACAAAAGCTAATGACTGGTCTTAATATATTCGATGCAAACATAGATGGTGATGGAATTACTGTTACTTTATTGCGTTTTGAGTTTAACGGGACGAATACACACATCATCATCAAGAGGAAAACATAAAAGGGGAAATAATCCATCAACCAAATTACAGTTAGCAGGGTGCTGGGTGGGTGGGGAGAGGGGGAAGGGGGGGGGGGGGCAGTCTATAAATAAACTGGGATCATAAGGCTACTGGACTCCTTTCATGAATTAATTGTACACGTACTTAATGTGCACCCCAAAGGAGATTGTGTATACTATACTCATGTATAATTCTTCCTCTTCAGTTTTGGTTATTTTGTAAGATCTTGTGCATAATATACTTCATCAAAGGAAAGTACGTATATTTAAGTACGTATGTATAACTTTTATTTCTAACAAAACTACTTATTTTTTTACAGGTCACCAAAGCATGCCCGTTTATGTTTTTCCATTACAGTTTTCTGTGTAAAAAAATAAAAATTTAAGGTATCCTAAAGTAAACCTAATTCACGCTAACCCTTCGACTTCCCGTTTTCTTCAGGACACTCGAATGGAAAACGGCGAAAGCTGGACGATGACCACATTCCACAGCAGACAAAGATATCTGGTATCAGTTGGTTTCAGTGTTAACAATCATGTACGTATATCTATGCTTTCTTTATCATCTGGTTGTTACTTGTTGTTATTTTACTCGTATTTTTCCCGGCTTCTATTCACCCTTTGTGGTCTGTAAGGGATGGTGTTTTGTTTCCTTTCAGTTTCCCCCTTCAATAACATCTTGGTTTTGTTTAACATTCAGTTCTGACAGGTTTAGTATGGAGGCTGGTAAGGGCCACACGTTTTGTTGGTTCAAATCCATACTTTGAATGCGCTATGAAATCAAGTGTTGCAATATGAATATAAATTTAATGAAATTAGTGTTGTAATTTGAGTAGAATCTGGGACAAAACACCAGATCATTTTAAATGTCAAGGACTTTAGATTTATTAAGTGCACTAGAACTTCACACATTTGCATAGATTAAGAGAGACTCCAAATGTTTTACCTTTGGATTTTCCAGCAATCATTCTGGAAAACAATTCAGTAAATGTAATTCGTTTAAAAATTAACTCTAATATTTTTAGTGGTCTCTGGAGAATCCTTGAAAATCCTTAAGTAATTTTACTAATTTTTAAAAATCACTATTTTTATATTAAACTTGCAATTCACCTTGCCAATTCTATGCACAAAAGTGCTCTAACCATTAAATTACTGTGACAAATTGCAGTAGATTACTGTGGCAAACTGTATAGTATGGTAGAGTATTGAGCCAACAACTATTTTAACGATTACGGGTTCAATACAGTCACTCATACAAGTTCATGGACGTCTCCGGGCAAAAAGCTGAATTCCATCCAACCCCTTTCTGGACAACGGATCTGTATAGTGACTTAATACAGGCACAAACCGAAACTTTTTACAGCAGAGTTAGGTAGTTGAACAATTTTTCCTGTTTCGCACTCCCATAGTTAGGTAGTTGAACATTTGGCCAGTTTCGCACTCCCTGGCACCTGTCATCCAGAAAGGGGTGAAATGGAAATCTCCCAAGCACCCGGACATCCATGAACTTATACGAGTGACTGTACACCTATCCTTTTGTTCGCTCGTTCGCCAAGTCTACAGAGACAAGAGTCGCGAATTGGAAAACCGACCTTACGCCGAAAGAATGTAGTATATATAATATAATCTGCAGCCGCGACCCCCAAAGGCTGCGTCGTGTTTTATTAATGGATTCATTTCTATGCAGATTCCCTCGCCAAGTCCCCGGATTTAATTATTCATTCGTTATATTTCTCAGTCTTTAAATATAACCAAGGAATTTTTAAGAGCAGGATAAAACGTTGATATAATTAAATATTGACTTTCAATTAACGGCTCGGAGGTCGATTGCCCGAGAGGAAGGGAATCTTAGTTGGTAGGGTTTCCTGTTGTCCTTTTGTTCTTCAATATATGTCCATTTTCTGTGCTTGATTCTCCCAGAGCAATGCTTCCTGAAGTTTCATTCCTTATAACGACCCTATTTTCATAACGAATTGAAAGTTGTAACAAACAGAGGTAATTGAACAGATGCTTATCACAGTTTTGTAGAAACTGTCATTATGTTTCTGAAGCTCTTAAATTATAGAAGAAAAACAGTAACTATAAACCCAAAGCAAACGAACCCTTTTTTTTTTGTGCCATGGTAACATTGATATATATCTATCCACACATCTATATATATTAAAATGCATATATAACATATATATTTATTCAAGTTAAACTCTTCTGCAATAATTTTCGTCATCAAAAAGTTACTTTAATGGACGCTTCGACAAAAAGACTCATTAGCAAATACAGAAAAATATATTCAAATCTTTATAAATCGAAACTATAACCGGATTTTGACTCCTTTCAACTAAAATGATTAATAGAAACTAATAAATAAATAATAAAAGTCCTTTTAACACGGAACCACTTCTAAATCAGTCACTGAGACTAATGTATAAACTTAACAGTAATTAGAGTTTGTAACTTCGTTCAAGTTACTCATTAGGAATCAATTGCGTGTTACCTGAAGTAGATCCTAACTTAGTGGTCTGAATTTGAATGTAGCTGGAATTGTTTGTACAATGTATAAAGACCTATTAGTTCAGAGATAGTTTGTGTCCGGATTGTAACTCAGATACGCCTATTAAAACTCTACAAGGGCATCACTGCCAGATTTGATCGTTGTCATTAAACTATGTAAAGTATATGTTATAGGTACCTACTAACTTTCTGATTCAGAAACGCGCCAAGGTAGACCTGCCAGACTTGATCAATAGTATCTTTTATCTTGCCATTACACTAAAATAAGAAAGATGTATTCTAAAGTTTTATCAGTTGAATTAACAGACTTGGGCATTTTAGTGGCACTACAGCTTTTGAAACAGTTGTAAGTACTCCATCCCTACTCTGGAAACCATTAGAAGTACTCCGTCCCTACTCTGGAAACCGTTAGAAGTACTCCGTCCCTACTTTGGAAACCCTTACGAGTACTTCGTTCCTACTTTGGAAACCGTTATATTATGGGCGTTTTATTGTCATTTCTACTTTGGAAACCGTTATAAGTACTTCGTTCCTACTTTTGAAACTGTTATAAGTACTCCGTCCCTACTTTGGAAACCGTTATGAGAACTTCGTTTCTACTTTCGAAATCTTTATAAGTATGGGCGTTTTAGTGTCATTTCTACTTTGGAAACCATTACAAGTACTTCGTTCCTACTTTTGAAATCGTTATAAGTATGGGCGTTTTAGTGTCATTTCTACTTTGGAAACCATTACAAGTACTTCGTTCCTACTTTTGAAATCGTTATAAGTAGTTTCGCTTTCTACTTTGGAAACCATTACAAGTCTTTTCGTTTTTCCTACTTTTGAAATCGTTATAAGTAGTTCGTTCCTACTTTGGAAACCAACCACTATAAGTACTTCGTTCCTACTTTTAAAACCGTTATAAGTACTTCATTCTTACTTTTGAAACAGTTGTAAGTAAAGTGTGTTCTTTTATTTTTTTTTTTTTTTTGTCATTTCACCCAAATCTTGAATCACAATAGTCTCCTATTTATACATTAGCAGCCTTACAAATTAAAAAAAAAAGTGTACATAAAGGAATATAATATATCACAATCATTTTATCGTTTCTCGATATTAGATTTTAAGCCTGAACCACACCTGGTTCTCCAAAGTATCAGTGATTCAGTACTAGAGTTTTCACAGTTCTTCAAACAAACTACCACCAATGATTCAGTCGAGTTTTAATAATTGCCGTTTACTCTAAACCTTTCCACTGCGAGGGTATCTGTTCAAAACCTCATTTCACTTACCTTCATATTTCCATGCACTTGAAGTAGTGTGTAGCTTTTATATGTGGGATGGATGCTCTTGTCCCCTGACTTTCAGGAATCAATATACTGTCCCCTGACTTTCAGGAATCAGTATACTGTCCCCTGACTTTCAGGAATCAATATACTGTCCCCTGACTTTCGGGAATCAATATACTTTCCCCTGATTGTCACCTATGTTTGTTGATGCCTCTTCTTGGGCATAGCCTAGAAAACATGATACAACAGTTTGAATGAAGCAAGATTTTTTTTATCTCGGTTATATGTATAAACAATTTTATCTTAAAATTTTAAGTATTCATTTTTAAAATATATAACAGACCAAAAAAATCTGCTATGTATGAATAAGTTTAAGTTTTAAATATCAACAGTATATAAATTTTAATAAAAATTAAAGCAGAGTTTTTTGGTCTGTCATACATATGAACAATTTTAGTTCAAAATTTTAACTATTAATTTCTAAAATTGAAGCAGATTTTTCTGGTTAATACGGAGACTAAAACTAATTCTTTAATGCTGCCTTAACCAATATGAAACAACCGTGAAAGCCTTTTTTTAAAACAAATTGTAAACGAAAAAATTTCACCAGACATTGACAATTGAGTGAGTATAATGATATGCCTTATTAAATTAAAGTGGCAGTAAAGCAAGCAAGAAAGAATTATGCCAAATATCTGCTAGTGCATAGAAAGTCAAGTTGAATTGAGTTTAGTGTTCAACCGATAAACTGGGGGTCACCATTACCTCCTTAGCCCGAGGTGACCCAATATGAGAGAGAAAAGGATACTCTAGTAATTTGCCTTGTGGGACGAATAGTTTGACCCTCAAGTATCTCCCTCAAGTTGTAATAATATTAAATATAATGGAAGTTATTTTTCATGATGTCTCCAAGGGTGTGTCCATTATTATAACATAGCTTGTCCAGTGATGAACATCGAAATTGATAAGTTATGACAAGTTGCCTGTATGGAATAAGTTAACCTGCATTGAAACAACTTGAATAATGTAAGAAAATGCTGATTTTTTTCCTCTCCAATTCCAGATAGCAGCAGCGACATGCGAGATGGAGCTTTGAAGAAGGCTGGTGCAGCAAAGGTGGCAAACTGTGGTCACTTCCGCCACGAGCCGTATATACTACGTAGGCCTAATATAGCCTTACCATCACTGTTCCATCTTCACAAATAAGGAGAGATCTCTAATGCCATGGAGTGAAGAAGATTATGAAATAGGGAAGAAGAGAGGGAAAAAAGAGAGCTTCGTTATATATATATCTTTTTGCACATAAATCCCTAAAATCTTCCCACGCCCCCAACCCCCCACAAGGTGTCACTTTCCTTAGACAAAGTCTTTGACGACAAGCTTTTGAAGTGAAGTATCTGCCTATCTCTTTCTCTCACATGGAGGAGGAGGAGGAGGAGAAGAGAGAAGAGAGAGAGCCACCAAGGAAAAAATGATGGTTGAAAATTGACTGAGAAAACTATGTTCCAGCATTTTTCTTTTTTGTGAGTTCAACCGTTGGACCCTGAAAGGGACACGAGAAGAAAAAGAAGAAGAAGAAGAAGAAGAAGAAGTGGTGTTGTAGTCGATTATCCTGTTTTAATTCTTTCTGTCTACGTACATTTTTTGTGATGGAGGTTGTTCCAAAGTGACCACGATCATATATAGTATTTATCTTCATACTTTTAATGTTTGTAGTCTCTCACATGATTTGTTTTTTAGTGTTGACAGAACAGCGCACGTTATGGATTTTGCTTTGTAATCTGATAGTCAAGTGTGTATTATTTTAATTTGCTTTGCCCTGGCTGTTGATGATGATGACGACGGTAACTACTGATTGTTTCTGCTGTGGGGTCCTTCAGATTTAAGTTTTTAAAAATAATTCACATTCTGGTGATAACAGAATGATATAATGGCAATCTGAATTCATTTCCGATTCATTTCTCAATATTTTCACTGGAATGCTGCCTTCCACCACCATCATGTTGCGACAACAGGGAAGGACCTGCAAAAATACATTTCAATCTCGCGCGCGCGCGCGCCCTCTGTCTTGTGCTGCATTTTGTGCTGATGCTGCGAAATGGAATTTATAATTATGTAGTGGTAAGTTACATTCACCCCTCCCCTGAAATTTTCCGTGTAGTCTACGTATTTCACTTAGATGTTTTCGACCACTTCCCAGACAAAGAGGCATCAAAATGAACTTCAAAAAGAGTCTTGCAGAAGTCTTTCAAGGTAATATACAGGAAGTATGTGAGAAACAATGATGTTTACAATAGAAATAAAGGGAGATTTAGCTAAGCATGTTAGTGAATACCATTAGCTTTAAAAGATACTTGAAAAAAATGTTATCACAGTTAGCAATCATTTTAGATCTTACAAGAAATGTAGGCTGTAGCGTAGGGTTTATTAGTCGTAGATGGAATAGAGAAACAAAATAAAAATAAAAAAACGTTTCTCCTTTCGCAGTTCCTCCATTTTAGGACTGAGAAACTTTCTTGAGTTTGCTGTGAGGAAACGGAGGAAACTTTTTTTTTTTCTTAGCGTTGCGCTTAGGAGTTTTGAGAATCTTTGTTTAGCGAGTGGGTAAGATAAAAATGTTTTAAAAAGTTTGTTAAGCCAATGGTATGTGGAAGAAGGTTAGAGAAATGAGCACCGTTGTTGGTTTTGCTAAGCAGTGAACAGACAAGACTTGCTAAAATCTAATGCCACGTTTGTCTTTCTGAGTTCTGTGTTTCTGTTGTAAATATAATTTGATGTACACTGTTAATTACATGAAGCCTTAAGAGTGTGTCTGTGCACAGACATGAACAAAACAAGATACAGTTGCAAGTATGTGACTTCAGGTTTATGAATATTTGTTACAATAGTATGATAAGACATTGTGAAGTTCTGAAGTTCGTATACATATGTATAACTTTTAGGGTTCTGTACGAGAGAGAGAACGAGACGTTGTGCATGACTTTTCTAGTCATGGGATTCGGTGGTGGTGGTGGTGATTTCGACTCGAAGTTTTTTGTTAATTTTTTTTCTTTTTTTGCAAGAGCATGAACTTAAATAAAACGCGAAACGTTGGCAAACTTGGCTTCAGAGCTTTTGACCACTTAAAAATATTTGATATATCAAATAATGTATTTGAAGACAAAGTAAACATATCGTATATTTTCACTATGAGATGTAGATTAGAGAAGTAGATGGATTTGATACTTTTTAATGCTGAGCGTTGGCAAATATAAAAAAAAAACTATTAATGCTTTTCTTCAAGGAGAGGCCAGAATCAAATTTACCAGTGCTCACGAAGAATGACGTTGCTCGCTTTTTATGGTAGGGCGAATAATATTTCTAAATTCGCGTATACCAAAAAAGTCGCTTCAGAACCAAATGGAAAATAATATATATATTATTATAATAATAATAATAATTAAGGTTTTATCGTCAGATGTTGAATAAGATGTGTTTTTATGTTGCTTCGGTGTTGTGTTTCATCATACACCAGTCATATCTCTCATATGTTTTTTGGTCTTCTTTATGTATAAAAAAAAAGAAAAAGGATACAAAAAAAACCTTCATAATATTCTCTTGGCTACTTCTACTACTCCTACTACCACTTCACGACTCCTCTTGTATGTTTGTATATAATACAAATTGATTTTAACTTTATTTTTCAATATATTTTATTAATGTTGATGTATACAAAGATTTTTAAAAAAAGCTGGGATATGGGCCACAAATGAGAAATGACGAGGCATCTTTAGTCAACCCTTTCTCTTTCATCCCATTTTCCCCCTCGGTGGAGATATGTTCTCAAGTAGCTATTTCGATGCAGGAAGAAGGAGGAGGAGGAGGAAGATATTGATGATAAAAGCCATTTACAATATTGAATCAAAAAGGTCAGTATATGATGCAGCCTTAGCCGTAGATTTCATCGTTTATTGAATAGTAATAACTATACTTACTATTACAGACAGTCCCCGGGTTACGACGGGGGTTCCGTTCTTGAGATGCGTCGTAAGCCGAAAATCGTCGTGAGCCGGAACATCGTCAAAAATCCTAAGAAAACCTTCTTTTAATGCGTTGGGTGCATTCAAAACTATGTAAACTGCATTCTTATTGCATTTTTCATAAAAAAAATTCAAATATTGATTATTTTGCATTTTTGGTGTCGTATTTCTTCTGCCAGATCAGCGTTGTAGGCATCGTAACCCTGGAAATAATTTCCGATTAATATAATTCAAAAGCGCCTTAACCTCGGAACATCAAAAGCCGAACCGGTCGTAACCCGGGGACTGCCTGTACTACTCCTCTACCACTACTACTACTACTACTACCAATCCTTCCGCTGTCGTTACTCCTATTATTATCGCTACTACCTTGACTGTTATTGATCATTATTATGAGTAATTATTATTATTACTGTTATGAATATTGTCTCTATAGATGAGCAGAGAACTTTTTTTTTTTTTTTTACTTTACTGTACAGCTGGAAAGATAATCTTGTATGAACACACGAGTACTACATCTTTATTTAAGACCGACTGCATTTTTTAATATTCAGTCGACTCTAAAATCAGAACAATCAAATCATTCAAAAAAACAAAAATAAAAATACCATTTACTATTTTTATACTACGATGATCATACCAAAAAAACCAGGGGCTATATATATATATAATATATCTTTTTAAGATAAAATACTACTACCTTTTAAATGAATTTCCATAAACCTTCATTCATTACAGGTATTACTATATTATTAATAATATAATTAGTAGCTGGGCTGATGAGACCCAATATCAAAACGCGTTTTTGAATTGCCAACTTTTGGAGATTTTCCTCAGGAAAGATTATCATTCATTTTTATATAAAGGACGTTTTGCAATCAAGTGTGGCTGTCACAAGGAAGGGGTTTGTTTTTCCCAACAAACAGCCACCTGCCCCACCCACCCCCCTCCCCCCAAAAAATCATCAAGCGGTTGACGACATTACAGGTGATAAGTTCATATCAAAAGAAAGCGACAATGACTGAAGATGAAATCATAAGATAATATACTGCTACACTATCACTTTTATATATATATATATTTAAAAAAACATGTTTTTGTTAAGATTCAAATATAACTTATATACTTTTTACTGCACAATGTGAGTGTGTATTTTCGCACTTTTATTTATGAATAATAAACTACCAAAAAAAATGAATAGCTGTTCAATCAATGTTGTTTTACATTCCAAGAAACTTATTATATATGGTGAGTATTGTCATGTTTGTGTTCCATATGAGATGTACTTGAAAATAATTATACGAAGTTGACCCTTGGTTTTCCTCTGAGAATGGAGAAATATATTATATATCTGAAATACACAACACGTACATACAATATATATATATATATATATATATATATATATATATATATATATATATATATATATATTACACACAAACACACACAAATATCACAACACCTGGATCAGTTTCATAGATATAGATTAGTTTTTCTTTCTGTTTGTACAACCACCGAGAAGCTGCTGATAGGGGTAAGTTTATAAACGAGTTTTTTAGTCCGTGCTAAACAGAATAATAATAATATAATAATAGACATTAGGCAGAAAAAAATAAAAATAAAAAACTTTTCGACTCACGTAGATAGTGGTGCTTAAGTTATGAAACGTATTCTGCACTACGGTTTAAAAATAAAAAAACAAAAAAAAACAAAAATTGGTTCGAATTTCATAAAAATTTTTTGATAAAAACTTTTTTGAGAATCGGGTTTTGAATTTTATAAGACTTGTTTTTATTAAGTTTTAAATGAATCTGTAAGGACTAAATTTGTTTTTTTTAATAGTTGTAACAATAAGACCTGTTTGTTTATTGATAGGAGAATATATCTATGGAAGAAATATTATTAATTAATGTGTAAATAGTTTTTATCTGAGCTGCTTTGCACCATTGACGCCATTTTGTCTGAATGGCAAGCATCATATCATTACAATAAATGTTATTATAATAAGCATATATTATATATATAAAGATTTAAAAAAAACAAAACAAGGAACCTTAAGTGCATTCTTTCTCAACTTTTAAACCTTTTAAAACAAAATAATATTGTCATGTCATCATCCTATAAGATATTTTTTAACAAATAAAAAAAATAACTCTATATGACCTCATCTGTCATTTCCTCATGTCTCACTCGCGTCACTCATGTCCTCTTGAATCATTTGTCATTTCTCTATGCCTGTGTCTTGTCTTTTCGTATTTCTTCGGTCTGTTTTTCGTCTTTCATTATTTCTACGTTCTTCTTTCTTGGTATTGGGTTCACATGAACGTACGAACGTGTGCATATATACAAGGTATTTCATACATTGAGTATAAATATGTGTATATATGCACAGACACTGATGTATATTAACGGCAAACTCTTGCGAGTTATACTGAAATAGACACTACCCTATATACGATTACAATACGTACGGTATTTCATATAGAGTACGGTACATTATTAAATCGAACCATATATAAAATTTTATGTAAATTGTTACCGGAACATTTAATTCACAGTAACAAAGGGAAGTGTTCCAAACACCATTTCGTAATTGACGACCACTTTGATTCGTACCTCTGAAAGTTCGCAAGTAGGGGAGTAGCGTCTATACTATATATATATATATATACATCAAGCGCGTGTATCAATACGACGTGTGTATTCCTGCCATTCACACTTCAATTCCTTCCTTTTTCGCACTGAAAAAAAATTTCAAATTTCAATCCAAAGTCTTCTTCATCAAGCTTTTAACGGATCGGATGAACTGATATCTGTCACTATGGTTTGTTTACAAAAAATTTTTTAATAATCCATTTATAATTATACAGATTCAGTCTGGTATTAGTCTATGATGCATCTGCATGTATGATGATGATGATGATGTTGTTCAATACATACACACACACATACATGCGTATGCATTACCCAAGTCTAGGAAACCAAAATGTAGCATTCTGCATTATTGATCCACCGTGTATTTGCTTCCATGTTCCCTTAGTCTTGTTCTAAAAAAAAACTGCTTGTACATAATTTGTAAAACGCCCAAATAGCTGAGAGAGAGAGAGAGAGAGAGAGGTGATGCAGAATGCTGGATGAATTATGAAAAAAACAAAAAAACAAAACAGGCCTTTTTATGCTTCTTATAAAAATTTTCATTAAAATCAAATTAATCCAATGCTTATATCCTGTGCTCCCTTTACTGAATGTAATAATGTTAAACCCTTTTAATCTTATTAATAGAGAGTAGTACGTTGTGTATTTTAAAGGTACTTTAAAATCATCCTAAAAAAAAAAACAATTTTATTCGTTGTATACTTAAAGGTGACGTCATCGGGGCCTGGAGTAGATGCGCATGCGCTGTAGTAAGTCATGTTGCAGTTCACACTTTTTTGCGATAACTCAAAGCCTTATAGCAATACTGCATAGCGGTCACTTTGCCCCGATGGCGTCACTCTTTCTGCTCTCACATAATGTTTACTCAAATTTGCTTTTCTTTTTTTTTTCTTTTTTTTACTCCTGTTTGATTCATAGAATATATATATATATCTATTGCGACTGTATATCAAAGTGTTTCAATAAACTCTTTCAGTGTAACTTAATTTTTTTAATTAGTTCTGCCCTCCTGTGTTTGCTAAATGGACTTTGTACTATAATCGTGTGTATTCTCTCTCATCATTTTTCCTACGTATTTAAAAATATAAAAGGGGGTGTTTTTGTGTTCTTAACGGATAAATTGGCATAAAAAACCAAAGGAATTACTTCATGCTAACATCACGGGATTAAAGGAATATTTTGTGTTTTTAACACTTGTGATAAAAACTGGATAAAATGATTATCTTCATTTTTTTTATTATCATAAAATGGTGTGTCTTAAAAATGGTATATACAGATATTAACCGGTAAACGCAAGTAAGTCTGCTAACATATATAAAAAGAGAATTATATATATATAATACCTAACTTACTATTTTGCACACACGTTTTTGACATAATAAGGATTACTTGGTTTTTGTCACGATTATAATTGTGTGAATATATAATCAGACAGACAGACACACTTCTAAATATGCATATATATCTAATATGCTAAGAGGGATACTTCAACCGAAGGTTATTTTACTAAAATATTTAAAAAAAGAAAGGAGACTTCAAAATTTTACTTAAAGGAATGTTATTTTCTGTTTCTAACGCCCATCATAGGATTATTTAACACTAAAAGGGTTTATATATGTTTCGTTAACACATAAAAATGAAGGGATGTTTTGAACCACCAAGCCCCGATTAATCCTCATTTCTTCATATATATAAAATTATTAATTAGAGGGGGGCGGGGGTTTTCCATCTACTGCAAATCACTGCATAAAACTATCCAAGAACTTCCTCCTAATATTTTAGTTTTTGTTCCATAATAATAATATCATCTAGACCGCCAAACCTTTCGCTTTGTATATTTATACATGCGTATACGTATAGGAGAGCATTCCGTTCTACGTATACGAAGCATGTATACATAGACAAAGCAACTTTACTTGCGGGATATAATCATCTGCTCTCTTAAAACAAAGTCATTGGTTCTCTCACCTCTCAAGAATTTCTTCTCAAAACACCTCCGTCATATGATGACGTGACTTTTTATTTTCCTTTTTCCTTTTCCCTGCTTATTCTAATAATATTCCTTTCGTCTTTAAGTAAAACAAAAGAAGAAATAACGGTTTATAACGTCTTCCGTCAAACCTTTTCTTACTTTTTTGTTTATACATAAACATTAATGAATTAAAACTTTTGTCTTAAAAGTAGTAGTACCTTAGACACTGACTAATGTTTATCTTCACTACTTAACACCAAGTAACTGCTACATGTAAGAATGATCAAATCCTTAAGTATTTTTTTTTTTTCCTTTTCATTTCTCTAAACATGTCTTTTCATATTACATTTGTAAGTTCACTACTTTTGCACAATTAAGGCCTCGTATGTAAGTGACAACAACGGAAGTCGGCGTTATTTTTCAAACTCTATTCAACCACTGATGGGAGGAAGTTAAGTATACATATCTTAGTTTAACCAGACCACTGAGCTTATTAACAGCTCTCCTAGGGCTGACCGGAAGGATTAGGTGTTTTTACGTGGCCAGGAACCAATTGGTTACTTAGCAACGGGGACCTACAGCTTACTGTAAGATCCGAACCACATATTTTGGAGAAATGAATTTCTAATCACCAGAAACCAATTCCACTGATTCCACGTTGGAAGAGCGGGGAATCGAACTCGCGACTATCGAATCGGCAGGCGAGCACGTAACCCATTCGTCCAGCGAAGAACTACGAAAATATCTGAAAATATCTACAAACGGAAATTAACGAAATCAGTTACCGCGCCGAGTTTGGGAGCAGAAGAAAAGTGTGGAGACAACAACTAAACAAAAAATGTATAAAGAATAATGCCGTATGAAACTCTCATCCGGCCGTGTTGTTGCGGTGCCAGAAGCACGATTACGGCATGCCTTTAACCTTAAATAAAATAAATACTACAAAGACTTAGAGAGCTGGAATTTGGTACGTTTGATGAGTGGAGGATGGATGATCAACATAGCAATTTGCAGCCCTCTAGCCTAAGTCGTTTTTAAGATCTGGGGGCGGACAGAAAAAGTGCGGACGGACAGACAAATAGCCACCTCAATCATTTTCTTTTAAGAAAACCTAAAAAGACTGATGAATAACCTGATCGAAACAGGAAAAAACAGCACGTTCACAAGCTTGCGCACCTTGGAATCCAAACAGATTTAGTTTAGTTATCTTTGTTTTATCGTTTCTCCAGACTATGTTAAGCTTAAAAATATGGTTGCTGTATTTCCAACTAGCAACGGCCAATAAGCCGTCTTCCAAGTTGCTGAATGATAAAAAAAAGTAGATAGATTATTGTTCGTCTAAAAACCCACCAGGCGCATTTTTTTACTTTAGTATGGCACACAACTTTTGTAAAAAAAAAAAATAATAATAATAATAACCTAACAAAGACACAAATACAAACCCTCTATTTCGTTCTTCTTAAGTTTGAAAACTGTCCACAAGCTGCATTCTCCATTATTCACACACTTTTATCGCTAAGGATCTAGTGAGTGAAACTGGTTGCTGATCTAAGAAAACAATAAATCTAGTTTCATCTCAGTTCCCTGAAAAGTATTTTTTACTTAACTGCAAGCAACTTTATGAGTGTTTGTTTGTTTGTATGGTGTTTTTACGTTGCATGGAACCAGTGGTTATTCAGCAACGGGACCAACGGCTTGACGTGACTTCCGAACCACGTCGAGAGTGAACTAATATCACCAGAAATACACATCTCTACCGCCTTCAGTGGAATGGAATGCCTGAGAATCGAACCGCGGCCACAGAGGTGGTAGCAACTCTATGAGAAGTATGAGAAACCTTACGACCATCCTACTTAAGAGACGGCAAACACTGGCCATCAAAGGCGTAATTATAAGTTACTTTACAAAGCAATTTTACTCATTTGCTAAGATGATTCGTTCCATCAGCAGAGGAACCGACGATGACATTTTATCATGTCATGACGATCATATCATATAGACCCGTACATACTCTCATGATAAAATTCATATGAAGGTGAGGGAATTCAATACGAGATTGCAAGAGAAATTCCACTCCTACCTAGCCCCGAAAATATAGCCTTATCTAGCCCAGTGCAGAGCGTCAGACAGGCTGGGACCTATGAGGTCATTCAGCGCTGAAACAGAAATGTCTGGAAGGTGTGACAGGAGGGAATAAAACCTCAAAGTAGTTGCGCTATGAATGACAATTGCCAGGAAAGGGTTAAGGATAGCAAGACGGAAGAAAGAGAATATGAAGGGAGGTACAATAAAAAGAATGAAAGGGGCTTCTGTAAACAATGCCTGCAAAGGTCCAAAAAGAAGAAAGTGCTTACAGTGCACCACATTATGCAGAAACTGGGAAAAAGGAATAGTTATCAAGATTACCATATTCTCATCAGGTAACCTAAATTGCCATGCCCACGTTTCATTTCGGACCCTGCGGTAACCAGTGAGGCATTCTTTATCTGAAATACCAAACGAAGCAGTCGAGTGGATAAATCACTAGAATGGTTAAGTCCTGCTGACTTGCATATAATGTTCCTAACTTTGTTCGTGTTGGTTTGTTTGTTTGTATGGCGTTTTTCCGTTGCATGGAACCAGAGGTTATTCAGCAACGGGACCAAAAGCTTTAGGTGACTTCCGAACTACGTCGAGAGTGAACTTCTGTCACCAGAAAGACACATCTCTGACCCCTGAATGGAATGCCCGAGAATCGAACTTGCGGCCACCGTGGTGGCAGGCCAAAACCATACCGACTACGCCACTGAGACACTTTGTTCGTGTTGGTGAAGAAATCCACATGCTGTAAAATGTAAAAATTTATATACACTGGCAAACGAGAGCTTCTGAGAAGCTGCTCTAGTCTCCTTCTCAGTCTCGTTTTGTTTGTTTCTAATATTTATTGATATTTGCACCACTGTGGATTTGTTAGCCATTGTAGTGACTCGTGCTATTATGAGATTTTTACGGACTATTCGTATCGCCACCCGGGCTGGCAATCTAGTGGCTTCTGTAGCCACAGAAAACCTGAATTCTGAGTTCTTCTGAAAAGAGAGAAGACAAACGTGGTAGGCAAGCATTCTGGAACTAAAAACTGAAGAGTATTGTTATACGAATCAAGAATCTATACCTCCAAAGGCTTGAGAATGAAGAAAGAGTGAATTACTGGAATATACTTTTCCAGGATTGCATATCTGCACAGTGAACATGTAATGCAAAAATAAAAAAGGAAAATTATTAATCTTTCGACAAACAATGTTTTTCTCGTGACCACAGGAGCCATTTGTTTGTTTGTTTGTATGGTGTTTTTACGTTGCATAAAACCAATGGTTATTCAGCAACGGGACCAACGGCTTGACGTGACTTCCGAACCACGTCGAGAGTGAACTAATATCACCAGAAATACACATCTCTACCGCCTTCAGTGGAATGGAATGCCTGAGAATCGAACCGCGGCCACAGAGGTGGTAGCAACTCTATGAGAAGTATGAGAAACCTTACGACCATCCTACTTAAGAGACGGCAAACACTGGCCATCGAAGGCGTAATTATAAGTTACTTTACAAAGCAATTTTACTCATTTGCTAAGATGATTCGTTCCATCAGCAGAGGAACCGACGATGACATTTTATCATGTCATGACGATCATATCATATAGAACCGTACATACTCTCATGATAAAATTCGTATGATGGAGGAGGAATTCAACACAAGACTGCAAGAGAAATTCCACTCCTATTTAGTCCCGAAAATATCGCCTTATCTAGCCCAGTGCAGAGCGACAGACAGGCTGGGACCTATGAGGTCATTCAGCGCTGAAACAGGAATGTCTGGAAGGTGTGACAGGAGGAAAAAAACCTCAAAGTAGTTGCGCTATGAATGACAATTGCCAGGAAAGGGTTAAGGATAGCAAGACGGAAGAAAGAGAATATGAAGGGAGGTACAATAAAAAGAATGAAAGGGGCTTCTGTAAACAATGCCTGCAAAGGTCCAAAAAGAAGAAAGTGCTTACAGTGCACCACATTATGCAGAATCTGGGAAAAAGGAATAGTTATCAAGATTACCACCACAACATGAGTACGAACCTCATCAGGTAGCCTAAAATGCCATGCCGACGTTTCATTTCGGACTCTGCGGTAACCAGTGAGCCATTCTTTATCCGAAATACCAAACGAAGCAGTTGAGTGGATAAATCACTAGAATGGTTAAGTCCTGGTGACTTGCATATAATGTTCCTAACTTTGTTCGTGTTGGTTTGTTCGTTTGTATGGCGTTTTTCCGTTGCATGGAACCAGAGGTTATTCAGCAACGGGACCAAAACTTTAGGTGACTTCCGAACCACGTCGAGAGTGAACTTCTGTCACCAGAAAGACACATCTCTGACCCCTGAATGGAATGCCCGAGAATCGAACTTGCGGCCACCGTGGTGGCAGGCCAAAACCATACCGGCTACGCCACTGAGACACTTTGTTCGTGTTGGTGAAGAAATCCACATGCTGTAAAATGTAAAAATTTATATACACTGGCAAACGAGAGCTTCTGAGAAGCTGCTCTAGTCTCCTTCTCAGTCTCGTTTTGTTTGTTTCTAATATTTATTGATATTTGCACCACTGTGGATTTGTTAGCCATTGTAGTGACTCGTGCTATCATGAGATTTTTACGGACTATTCGTATCGCCACCCGGGCTGGCAATCTAGTGGCTTCTGTAGCCACAGAAAACCTGAATTCTGAGTTCTTCTGAAAAGAGAGAAGACAAACGTGGTAGGCCAGCATTCTGGAACTAAAAACTGAAGAGTATTGTTATACGAATCAAGAATCTATACCTCCAAAGGCTTGAGAATGAAGAAAGAGTGAATTACTGTGAAAATACTTTTCCAGGATTGCATATCTGCACAGTAAACATGTAATGCAAAAATAAAAAAGGAAAATTATTAATCTTTCGACAAACAATGTTTTTCTCGTGACCACAGGAGCCATTTGTTTGTTTGTTTGTATGGTGTTTTTACGTTGCATAGAACCAATGGTTATTCAGCAACGGGACCAACGGCTTGACGTGACTTCCGAACCACGTCGAGAGTGAACTTCTATCACCAGAAATACACATCTCTAACCCCCTTCAGTGGAATGCCCGATAATAGAGCTCGCGGCCACCGATGTGGCAGGCCAAGAAAATACCGATCACGCCACCGAGGCGCTCACAGCAGCCATTATCCTCATGAAACAAACTCTGGCAGTTTTAGGTCTAGAGAACGCATCTTACCCAAAACCTATGCACTGGCAGCACCATTTTCACAATGAAACACAAATAAAACCAGGTGGTTCAGTTTCCTTCATTCGACCTACAATCCATCTAAAAATAGAAGGGGAATATTGTATGACTTACATAAGCAATATTCAAGCTACACGAAAGATCTGAATGACTGATTATAGATAACCTCGAACTACAGCTATTAAATTCCATAAAATAAAATTGTGTAGCAATAGAGACTATGCAAAAAAAAGCCTCATTTAAAACAAAAAAAATAGTATAGGTTTATCCATTAATCGCAAACAAATATATATCACCATTTCCTCCTATTGTTCTTTATAACTAGAATAGAAAGGCCGTCATTTTACTGTCAGTCTTCCATGAAATACGAAAAATTTCCTTCCACATAAAAAAAAAAAAAAAAACTTAGAATTGGTAAGAAATTTCATTTTCAGTCTTGGTCAAAATCTTTTTCTGAGAAGTGATTCCATTTTTCAATCTTGATCATGATCTGATTACCTGAGAAGGAATTTCATTTTTCAGTCTTGATCAAAATCTTTTTCAGAGAATACTTCAAGTCGGGTCATCCTGAGCTGTTGCTTGCACAGCCCACAGGCTCTGATGAAAGACCACACTTGAATTTGGAATTTCAATTTTTCAACCTCAAATCCTAAATTATCTAAATCTTGTAGAAGGTTGATACAGCTATCACATATGATAGCTGTAAACAACGAGGCCTGGGGCAGTATAGTTTAATTAAATGTGAAATACAGACAAAACTCTTCCTTAAGGAACGCAATATACAAAAAAATTTTACAAATGACAAAAAAGGTAAAAATCCACTTAATGGCATAAAAGATGCTGTAACCCTTACAAAAAAATTAATCAACAGCTGTAAATATATCCTCATGATCCCACACCAGTCAAAGGAGAACAGCCAAACCTCGTCATCTGAAGTCACTTTCACGAACAGGTAAGTAATCCTATCAAGTTTCAGTTTCACAGGTAAGTAATTCTGAATTTCTCTGAAGCAAATAAAAGCAGACAGAAAATACCTTATAAAATCACTGGATTATAACTAAGAGCCAAATCTATCAACTAAAAAATAAATAAATAAATAAACAAAAGTTCCCCACAGCATCTACATTCTACAGGAATAAGACACCAGAAGTGTGACCGAGTCTGAATCCAAATCAAGGCAATTGAACACAATCAAAATGATAAATGGTCCCATATATAATATATATATATATATATATATATATATATATATATATATATATATATATATATATATACATATATATATATATATATATATATATATATTGTAACAGTCTCAGTTATGGGGTGAGGTAGAATTCAAAAACAGACAACTGGCCTCATACACGATTTGAAAGCTGCTAATTCGAATTTGTGTGAGGGAACCGCGCTGGAACGATGCAGGCTTAAGTCTAAACAACAGCAGACCAGTAATACTGGTGTAAGCCTGCTCCAGTTTTCATTTTTTAAAAATAAAGTAAAGTCAGTCAATAACCGCTCATTTTTTACGAGATTGCGCATATTATTTTTCAATGGCAGACAAATATACCCATTCTTTTCCCGATGCGACTCAACACCAAATACATAAATTATATTGGTTTAAGGTTTCCTTACGAGCTTCCATGAAGGTTATGTTCACCATTCTTGGTGATGAATTGAAAACTCTCTAGTACAGCAGAAGCTGCTATGCCCATGAGTGACAAATACAGGTAACCCCAGTAATCCTGGATGAGGAAAAAAAACAGATATTCACAGAAAAACCTCGTCATTTTCTGAACTAGAACGCTGTCATTTCATAGAGTACACTCTTAATTTCAAATTGGATCCCAGGGCCAATTTTTGAGGAACTAGGTAGCTCTCATAATCTCATCCACTAACAAACTCGCTGACAATACAGAAATCCTCATCAAAAATAGTTAAAAAAAAAAATCAAAACAAATCAGTCACACTTTATTTGTTGCAGCACAAAAACTAGTCACGTTGTCAATTTAAAATACTAAAAATTACTCGAGAAAAAAATTCAAACAGCTTTCAATCAGGTTATGTCCTATGATAGCAAAGTACATCCACAGAGTAATGCATTTTATTCCCAAGTAACACAAACTGAAAACCATTAAGCACCACGAGAAAACAATAAAAATATTATAGAACAATAACAATACATTTTTAAAAAATGTACAGATTAATTGTCGATAGCAATGCCGATTTGCATTTTGATTCAAAACCTTCATAAGAACGACTTATTGAACAAGCACTGTAAATTTTCTATCTACCCCACACAACTGTATCATCAACCACTCTTATCAATTTTCTCTTCAGCAACATAGAAGGAATTACAGAATCCTAGGTACATGAAGGACACTTTCTTTCACAGCCACATCAGCTTGGGTTAAAACAAATGGAGAACCAACATTTTTTTTTTTTTATTTGCCAATCTCACAAATCCTTCAAAATTAAGAGGAGAAACCACCAAAGACACAGTGTCAATCTTTCATGTTGACTCTACTCCCAAAAAGCACCTTGATTTTTTTTTAATTATTATTATTATTATTATTATTATTATTATTATTATTATTATTATTATTATTATTATTATTATTATTATTATAGAAGATGAAGAACCCTATTCATATGGAACAAGCCCACCAACGGGGGCACCGACTTGAAATTCAAGCTTCCGAAAGAATATTTTGGTGCTCATTTGACAGAAGGAACAGAGTGTAATAGGAAACACAGAAAGGAGAGATCAGTCATAAGGAAAGAGGAAATGAAAGTAAATCAAATTACACCAAAATCAATCAACATAAAAAATACGTTTCTGGAGGTCCTGAACAGGACAAACTAAATAAGACTCCATTCAAGGCCATTGAAGTATGAAATGACTTTTGTAGGGTAGGTCAACTGTCAAAAACAGCTGTGAGTGGAACTCCCACAAAGGGATGCAGGAAAACACACAACAGCAGGTGGGACAGTGAGAACACCTCTAAGGGGCTGCCCAAACTCAGTAAATTGTTTGTTTGTATAGTGTTTTTACGTTCGCATGGAACCAGTGGTTATTCAGCAACGCGACCAACGGCTTTACGCGAACCAAGTCGAGAGTGAACTTCTATCAGTGGAAACACACATCTCTCACATCTCAATGGAATGCCCGAGAATCGAACTCGCGGCCACCGAGGTGGCAGGTCAAGACCATACCGATCACGCCACTGAGGCGCTCCCGGGGAATCGAACCCGGACCCTGAGATCGGTAGTCGAGCACGTAACCGACTCATCCAATGAGGAACTCCAGAGAGGTGGAGGAGGTGCAAAAAGTAGTGGAATATAGAATTTAGGCAAAGGCCAACCGCTGGGACCAATGAGGTCATTCAGCACTGAAAGGGAAATCGAGAGTAAAAAGGTTTGAAAGGTGGAACAAGAGGAACCTCGCAGTTGCACTATGAAACAATTGTTAAGAGAGGGTGGAAAGTAAGATGGAAGGAAGAGAATATGACCGGAGGTACAGTAAAATGAATGAAAGGAGTTACAGCTAGGGAAACTAGGGACGCTGCAAAGAACCTTCAGTGTGGTGCACTATATGTTATTAAACCCGGCCCCCCCCCAACCCCCACCCCCCCGGAGATGCAAAAAGGCGTTGCAGAAATGCCCAACACAAAACATGACAGTAGTAGGATATTTACAGACGGTTAGACGATTCAGAAACAAGAGGATTTTAAGAGGAATATTATCATCATTGAACGAAGGAACCTCCGTTAACGGGGCTATAACCTTGACTATTAAAAGCCACAGTAGCATTAAAATATTATTTTTGTACAATGCTAAAAATGACTAGGGATACGGAGCAGTGTCCGAAAGTCTCTCCTAGTCATTTTTAACCTTGTACAAAAAATATATTTTTAACACCACCTTGGCTTTTGTAATTATCATTATTATTATTCATACTTATCATTCGGAAGATGGACCCTATTCATATGGTGCAAGCTTCCCCACAGGGGCCACTGGCTTGAAATTCAAGCTGGCAAAGAATATGATGTTCATTGGAAAGCAGCGAGAGAAGGCAATAGAAAATAAAGAAAAAGAGAGATATCACTTATTAAAAAAGCCAAGACTTGAATAAATATAGATAAAATTTTAATTAAGGTTCTGCCAAACGGGGATGGGGGAGGAGTCTACTTCACAACATCGAACATAATTTAAAGAAACGTATTGACGATACTTTTATTGATATTTACACTACAATACTACAAAACGAGGCACAAGGCAGGCTTAAAAAGAATTGACAATACTGATACTGATATTTACACTTGAATGCTACAAAACGAAACACAACACAGGCTTAAAAAGAATTGACAATACTGATACTGATATTTACACTTGAATGCTACAAAACGAAACACAACACAGGCTTAAACGCTACTCAAAAGACGTCATACGAACTCGGAAGGGAAGGGTCTGTGACATCCACCCCACGATCGCCAAAGACAGGAAAATAACAAGACGGACAAAAATAGAATTATTTGCCCTAAAAATGGTTACAATCACGGCAGGATAAATCATCACCGCGAGCTACCGAAAACTGTATTCACGAGAAAACGAGCTATTCACGACCTTGCCCAAGTGGTCACACATTAGCTTATCAGTAATCGATGGCCAGTCAACATTCAAGTCATGAATTACATGATCAGGTAACACATTCAGTCATGAATTACAGACTGGATACGTTAGCCCAAGGATCATCGTTTACACGAATGGGCTCTACTCTCTCTCTCTCTCTCTCTCTCTCTCTCTCTCTCTCTCTCTCTCTCTCTCTCTGTATCATCTGAATATCGGGTGACAATAATAAATAGAAACTGGCATTATATTATATATTTTTGATATATATATATTTTTAGATATATATATATATATATATATCTATATATATATATATATATATATATATATATATATATATATATATATATATAATATATAAAGAGGTGAAAGAGGGGATGGCTAATAATATGTTTAAAGTGTTTTATATAATAATAAAGTCACATAGCTCTACTCGCCTAGAGACAAGGGGGTATTGCTGAACAAGCAACTTGTCTCAGAGGTCGTTCCCCGTTTGCGAGGCATGTGCATTCGTTTTGTGTACGCGTATTACAGGCCTACTGGTTCAGGGTACTTGTGGAAGACGCATTCTTTGTGCAAAGGAGAGAACAAGCGGTTGCTCGAAGTGTCGGAAGAAAACGCCCATCGAAAAGGTAAGACACGTTCTATAAAAACTTAGAAAATCTGTTACCTTTTGGAAAAGAGAGAGAAGTGTGGAAATATTCTCTTTACGTAAATACTTTGAAAAGAGTGACGTGGGGTGTCTATATAACATATTATCTTTATTACAGATGGGTCCGATTCCATGGTTGATTAGGAATGGGATTCTCTAACTGATAACTGACGAATACTAGACAATGTGACTTGTTTGGGGTTTGAGAGTGTAACCTTAGTCCGGAAGGTAGAATGTTATCTTATTGGTTTTCTTTATGGGCAGATTTGGGTATTTATGCCATTATGACTTTGTTAATCATTTTGTTCTTTGTTATAAACCAATTGCTTTGGGAAATAAATGATATTTTTTTATATTTACGCAGTCTTAATAAGCCTCGTGACATCTTACAGACAGGGCACCGTTGGCAACAGGTAAGAGTTCCCAGTTTGTGTAGTTTAGGGAATAAAGGGGGCGTAATATATATGTATATATATATATATATATATATATATATATATATATATATATATACATATGTATGTATGTATGTGTGTGTGTATATATACATATATATTATTTATATATCCATATACATATATATCTATATATATATATATATATATATATATAAAATATATATATATATATATATATATATATATATATATCTATATATATATATATATATATATATATATATATATATATATATATATATATATATTATATGATATATATGTATATAGATATATTAAATAATTATATATGTTATATATACACACACACATACATACATACATATGTATATATAATATATCTATATATATATATATATATATATATATATATATATATATATATATATATAATTACGCCCCCCTTTATTCCCTAAACTACACAAACTGGGAACTACCTGTTGCCAACGGTGCCCTGTCTGTAAGATGTCACGAGGCTTTTATTAAGACTGCGTAAAATATAAAAAAATATCATTTATTTCCCAAAGCAATTTGGTCATTTGCATTATATATATTATATATATATATATATATATTTATATATAATATAAATATATATATATATATATATAGATATATATATATATATATATTATATATATATATATATTATAATATATATATTTATATATATATATATATATATATATATATATATGTCTATATATATATATATAGGTATAATATATAATTTATATATATTATATATATCATAATATATATATATATATATATAATATATTAATATAATCCTTATTAGATATATTATAATATATAACAGAAGCTTGACAATAACCGAAAATACAGCTTACAATCTATTTCCACTCATTACTTCAAAATGGAAAAGCAGCTATTGTACATTCACATTAACCGTGCATCCGATGTCTAGGCCAGTCCCTTATGACGCTCCTGATTGGTGCTGTCGAATAGCCAATCCACAGGGCCTGGAAACTCCTCCTCCAGTTCTCTCTCTGAGGAGAATTTCCAGCCTGTGATTGGCTTTATCAACAGCCAATCAGGAGCGTCGCTAAGAGACTGACCCAGACATCAGATGCGCGGTTGATGTGAATCTGCTATAGTCTAGAATACAACAGAATAAACATTCGGGCGGAAAGCCAAGCGCTGGGACCTACGAGGTCATTCAGCGGCTGAAAGTCAAATTGAGAGCAAGAAAACGTTTGAAAGGTGTTAACTGGAGGAATATGATGGTGGAAAGTGACATGGAAGAATGATAATATGAACGGAGGTACAGTAAATGGAATGAAAGGGTTAGCAGCTGTATAGGGTGCCTTGGGAGGAAACCAATGCAAATGACCTTAGGTCGTGCCTACAGTGCACCGGCACTAAACCCCCAAAAGGGGGGAAGAAAATAAAACTATGATAATCAATACCAGAGAAGGATTATTCTTATATATTCTTTGAGATAAAAAAAAAATAGAATAAAGACGAAATCAAGAGACAACAAGCGCTAAATACAAGAAATGAAGGAGAGATGAGAAATCACACCAAGAAAAAATATATAAATAAATAAACAAGGAATGAGGCTTAACCACGATGTTTAATGGGAATAAATTTTACCTTGGAGTATATCTTGAAAAGAGATAAAATGGATTTATGGCAAAATAAAGAGAAAATATTCTCTATGTATCTTCATCATGAAATAACGCATTTAAAGAGAGAGAGAGAGAGAGAGAGAGAGAGAGAGAGAGAGAGAGAGAGAGAGAGAGACCTTACCTTACCTTATCTTACAGACATTACATCTTGTTCGGGTTGCCCCAGGTCCTTCAGTGTGAGGCTCCTCTAATGTCTACCAGAGAGAGTTGCTAATGCATCTTCCGGTATATTTTGCATCTTCCAATCTTTGATGGTATGGGATGCAGCTTAGATATTTGTCGAGCTTATTCTTAAACACATCTACGCTCACTCCTGATATATTCCTCAGATAAGCTGGCAACGCATTGAATACGCTGCATTGTCGATGCTGGTGCGTAGTGGATTGTTGTCCTGTGAGCTTTCCTTAGTTTTCCTGATATATTTTTGGGCACTACCTCTGCTTGCTCTTTCTGATATTTTTAGCTCCATGATGTTTTCGGCAATTCCTTCTATCTGTTTCTTTGCCTGAATTATCATGTAGCATTCTCTTCTCCTCTCTAGACTATATAATTTTAAGGATTGTCGTCTTTCCCAGTAGTCAAGATCATTAACTTCTTCTATTCTAGCTGTAAAGGACCTTTGTACACACTCTATTTGTGCAATATCCTTTTGATAGTGTGGATACCATATCATATTGCAATATTCAAGTGGACTACGAACATACGTTTTATAAAGCATAATCGTGTGTTCAGCTTTTCTTGTTTTGAAGTGCCGTAACATCATTCCCATTTTTGCTTTGCATTTTGTCAATAGAATTGGTATTTGATCATTGCATAACATGTTCCTATTCAACATTACACCAAGGTCTTTAACTGCTTCCTTATTTGTGATTGTCTCGTTATTAGGTCCCTTATATGCATATAGCTTTCCTTCTCTGTCTCCATAATTTATTGATTCAAATTTATCAGAGTTAAATACCATCCTATTTACCTCTGCCCATTCATATTCTTTGTTAAGGTCTCTTTGTAGCGCGTTCCTATCTTCATCACAAGTAATTTCTCTACTTATTCTTGTGTCATCGGCGAAACTACTCACTACCGAGTCCTTAACATTACTGTCTATGTCTGCAATCATAATAACAAACAGCAATGCAGCTAGCACCGTACCTTGTGGCACACCGGATATTACCTTAGCTTCATCCGATTTCTCATCGTTTGCAATAACTTTGTTTTCTGTTGTGTAGAAATTCTTTTATCCATCTTCCTACTTTGTCCGTATACTATGTTTTCTCATTTTCTTTGCTAATATATTATGGTCTACCTTGTCAAAAGCTTTTGCAAAGTCTAGATAAACCACATCTGTTTCTTTTCCGTATTTCATATTTTTATATATGTTCTCACGGTGGATTAACAGTTGGGTTTGTGTACTTTTTCCAGGTACAAAACCATGTTGTCCTATATTAAACAAATTATTTTTTATTAAATGTTTCATAATATTTTTCTTCATTACCCTTTCATACACTTTCATAATATGTGATGTTAGACTCACAGGCCTATAATTACTTGCCTCTAGTCTTGATCCAATTTTGAAAGTAGGGGTGATATATGCTAATTTGTGCTCATCATAAATCTTGCCTGTATCTACACTTTACCTTAATAATATTGCAAGTGGCTTTGCGATAGAATGAACTACTTTCTTTAACAAAATAGCAGGGATTCCATCAGGCCCAGCTGCAGCTCCATTTTTAATTTCATTAATAGCCTGCACAATATCGGCTTCATTAATATCTATGTCTGATAAATATTCACTATTTTCATCCCTTATTTCTATATCATTATCTTCATTATCAATTCTAGGGGTAAATTCTACTTTTCTTCTTCAGTATATATCTATCCACTATTTTCTTTAATATCTTATATAATATATCCGTATTTGCCTGTATATCATCACCTAAGAAAATGTTATCCCTATCTTTGTTTAATTCTTCATTTATTTCTGACCATTTTATATTTTTACCGTAGAAGTTGTATTTTCCATATCCTTCCCACTTTTTCATCTCTTGCTTATCTGTTTTCACTTGCTTTGGAATGGACTGTTAATTCTATGACATTATGGTCTGAAATACTCGCATTATAAACTATTATTTCTTTAACATAATTCACCTCGTTCACAAATACTAGGTCTAAAGTATTTTCCTTTCTTGTTGGCAGGTGATTTATTTGTTGAATGTTGTATTCTATTAGCATATTTAATAGCTTTTCAAATTGCCTCTTATCTTCTGCACTACTATTACTCTCTTTTTTATATGTATAAATACAACCACAATCTCCTATTCATTCTTTCCAATCTACGAAAGGAAAGTTAAAGTCTCCGGATAGGTAAATAGTCCAGTCCTTGTGATTCTACATATCATCCAATTTTTCTATTATTGTGTCAAACTCTTTAGTATTAGGGGGTCTATATATGTACTATGTTCATTAATTTTTCAGATTCAAATTCTACCACTATTAGTTCACATTCTGAGTTACTATATTTCTCACATATTTTTCCTTGTTTTATGTCTTTCCCATATATTGCGGTTCCCCCTTGATTCCTTTTTTTCTATCTAATCTGTAAGTTTGGAAACCTTTTATTTCATCATCATTACTAGTCTCTTGGGAATACCAGGTTTCACTTATAATTATTATATCTATTTTCTTTTCAATTTGGGTTAGTTCTTCTAAGAACTCTATTTTTCTTTTAAAGTTACTCGTAACTAAACCTTTTCCAATATATTTGATCTTCCTTCATCATAATTATTCATTTTGTGTATGAATCTGCAATTTTCTCGGTATCTGCACCATCCCCTAGCATCGTATATACAGTACCTTTCTCTTGCACTGTATCTTGGAGCTGATGGTTGCAAATCCTATGCTGACACTCCATAGCGCGGTGATGGCTTGTTTTTTTTTTCCCCTTCACCTCATGTTCTTTGTTCCTTTCTTTGTTTTTTTTTCTATTTTGGATTTTATTATTTAACTGATCATTTAATTGATTTTGATTTATGGCTACAGGGTGCATATATTTACATTTTTTGTTGAACTTACATCCTTTTCCTTCTTTTAGGTTTTTACATATTTTTGGATGTAGATCTCTGCATTCATCCTCATAGCCGTCTAGGTATGCACATTTACCATAGATTTCATAATTGTGACATTCCTTGGGATGTTTGTAGTAACATCATTCACCGAATCTGCAATTCCCTCTTTTCAAAGGTTGCAGACTTTGTCTGTCTTCTCTATTTTTTCTTGCTCTTTCCCATCAGTATGCAGATCTGGGTAAAGCCTCTTCGGGATTTTATTGTGTTGTCATGTCGTAATTTATTTCTTCGTATGTATGCTGCTTCATCGCCTCATATGTAGTATCTATGAGTATCTCTGCATCCATACTCTTGTCCTGCTCCTTGTTTTCATTATTTTTTTCTGTCATTTCAGCTTTGTTTTCTTCTTTTCCGTTTTTATCTTCTTCCTCTTCCTCATCTTCTTCATCCTCTATTATTTGCACATTAAGACTTGATTTAATAACATTGTCTATCCATGAGAGCAAAATACTTTAGTACCCTTACTCGTATTTTGCTGGACTTCAGCGCATTGGGGATCAGGTTTTGTGGATTTACTATACTATAGCACACCTTACACAGTTTGCACACTTTAGGCATTCTTTTTCCTATTGCATCAATTAGTATATTCACAATGTTCACCTTATTCATTTTCTTTGTCGGAATATGTTGACTGATGTAAATTTTTTTTCTAAGTCTCTTGACCACTTGAATTTTATTTGGAACTCATTCAATTATTTTCAAGATGTTTTCTATTGATTTGTTCCAGTTTGAAGGATCATATCCTTCTAATATATCTATGAATACTTTTGTATCTTTTTGATTAGGGCTATTATTGATCTCTTAGATGAGAAATGCCAGCTCCCTTCCTGCTAACATATTATATTGCATATCTGCAATGCAAGCAAGATTTCGCCATCTCTTACCAATAATTCACTCAATAAACTAACTTGGTAGACGCTTTATCCTATTATTTTCACACTAATCTTATCACCGACAAACGTGTGATATCGGTTGGTTAATCAGACAGTGCACCGGTACGTCTCACCAAGCAAAATGGCACTACGAGAGAGAGAGAGAGAGAGAGAGAGAGAGAGAGAGAGAGAGAGAATCTAACGTACATGGCTGCTCTTTCTTAGTTCTGGCCTGAAGAGAGAGAGAGAGAGAGAGAGAGACCTTACCTTACCTTACAGACATTACATCTTGTTCGTGTTGCCCCAGGTCCCTCAGTGTGAGGCACCTCTAATGTCTACCAGAGAATTGATAATGCATCTTCTGGTACATTTTGCATCTTCCAATCTTGGATGGTCTGGGATGCAGCTTAGATATTTGTCGAGCTTATTCTTAAACACATCTACGCTCACTACTGGTATATTCCTCTGATGAGCTGGCAATGCATTGTCGATGCTGGTGCGTAGTGGATTAATGTCCTGTGAGCTTTCCTTAGTTTTCCTAGTATAGTTTTGGGCACTATTAATCTACCCCCGCTTGTTCTTTCTGATATTTTTAGCTCCATGATGTTTTCGGCAATTCCTTCTATCTATTTCCATACTTGTTTTTATTATCATGTTAGCGTTTCTCTTTTTGCCTTTCTAGGAACTAATTATTAATTTTAAAGGATTTTGTAAGGTCTTCCCAGTAATCAAGATCATTAACTTCTTCTATTCTAGCTGTAAAGGACCTTGTACACTCTCTATTTGTGCAATATCCTTTTGATAGTGTGGGTACCATATCATATTGCAATATTCAAGTGGACTACGAACACACGTTTTATAAAGCATAATCATGTGTTCAGCTTTTCTTGTTTTGAAGTGCCGTAACAACATTCCCATTTTTGCTTTGCATTTTTCCCGTAGAATTGCTATTTGATCATTGCATAACATGAGAGAGAGAGAGAGAGAGAGAGAGAGAGAGTATAACATACATGGCTGTTCATACTTAATCATGGTCCTAGAGAGAGAGAGAGAGAGAGAGAGAGAGAGAGAGAGAGAGAGAGAGAGAGAGAGTTGGAGTCCAAAACCCGTGTAATTCTAAACCAGCTATTTTTTGGCGTCAACAAAGACCGATGTCTAGATAAATACAAATTCAAATCCAGGGACAGACGAAGCCCAAAACACGGTTAACACTTCTCCTTGGCCGTAGTATATTTCAGCCTTTTGTTCTGAAGCTGCCAAACAACGAATACCTTTCAATTAAGAGTGAATTCGCTGTTGTTTTGCAACAGAAAAAACAACGAATGTTGTGTATATGCCATAGTTTCACGTGTTACACTTTCTCTCTCTCTCTCTTTCTCTCTCTCTCTCCTTTTCAAGTGAGGATCTAACACACAAAGTTGTCCTTACCTCCTAGGAAGGAGAGAGAGAGAGAGAGAGAGAGAGAGAGAGAGTCTAACATATAGTACATAGTTGTTCTAAACAAGTAGTCTTGGAGAGAGAGAGAGAGAGAGAGAGAGAGAATCTTACATAGTACATAGTTGGTATTAAGTAGTCTTAGAGAGAGAGAGAGAGAGAGAGAGAGAGAGAGAGAGAGAGAGAGAAATTTATTGACCACCAAATTGCAGCTTTCATAATAACTTTTCTAAATTACAATATTTCAATATTTTACAAAAGATTACTTTTTTGGGGCGGGTGGGGGGGTTCTAGTTAGTATCAAAATATCATACGAAACGACTACAAGTTCTGTTACATCACCAATATTTAATAATAATAAAAAAAACTCACAAAATGAAGTAAAAAAATATTGGTATAGTGAAAAAAGAAAAAAATTTAATTTAAAATATAAGGGTCACCTCACCAGAAACTAACCTTTCAGGGTAAGTGTTGATATGGAAAGTATAACTGATGAAACACAAAAAGTGAAAAAAAAATATAATAATGGTATAGTAGTGAAAAAATGAAAAATGTAGAATTAATATATATAACAGAGCAAATTAATCATTCGGCACTGGTTAATCAAACTAAACAAGTGACAACTCTTACCTTTCAGTTGCTGGCTGTCTCCCTCTGCCAACGATATCAAGCTAGGGTAATGAATTCACGTAAATACAAAAATATGCTATTTTTTCCCAAACTAGATGAACATAATATGGAACAAAGTGACTAAAAGATGTCACATTAAGAACTAAGTCTGACCCACAAAAAAAACTGAAAATTGTCATTCTATTCTCCTGACTTAAACTAAGTAATCACCCCCAAAACTCCCAAACTGTCAATCACTACATTTCAATAGTCAAGTCTTTAGCGAATCCTGTTCTCTAGTATGATGACATGGGCCCATCTGAAACAAAAGAGTCATATCCAACATACAATTAAGTATACACATTACACTTCTCTCTTTTCAAAGGCAACTGTTCCTAAGTCCTTTTAAACGTGCTCTTACCTTCGATGGGTTTTTTCTAGACTCTGTGTCCTATGTGTTCTCTCGGGAGAGTGAGTGCTTTTCTCCCCAAGTGTCGGGTGGCTGGACCCATCATTACACGCACAAATGCATGAACCTATCAGACACCTTAAAATCACATAACAACTGGTTGTACAGGCCTCCGGCCGACATTGCATAATCATCAATTCTATTCTTTCATTTCTGCAAACTTCGAAAAGGGCTTGTCGCTAGGCTCTCTCTCTCCTCAAGCCAAGAAATCGGACGTATTACAATTCACCTACACATTTATTTTCTTCTTTAATATATATATAAGGGTCACCTCACCAGAAACTGACCTTTCACAGTAAGTGTTGATATGAAAATGTGAAACTGATGAACCACACATAGAACAAAAAATAATAATGGTAT
This sequence comes from Macrobrachium nipponense, assembly GCF_015104395.2. Taxonomy (NCBI): domain Eukaryota; kingdom Metazoa; phylum Arthropoda; class Malacostraca; order Decapoda; family Palaemonidae; genus Macrobrachium; species Macrobrachium nipponense. Next base: position 73,372,833 of record NC_087216.1, on the reverse strand, counting down.
AGAGGTGAAAAAATAGGAAATGAAGTTACTTAAAACTCAAGGGTGACCTAACATAAAACTTACCTGAGAGAATATGAACGGAGGTACAGTAAAATGAATGAAAGGGGTTCCAGCTAGGAGCCTCAGGAACGCTGCAAAGATCCTGAAGTAACGCCTACAGTGCACCGCGTTTACGTGCATTGACGGCACTGCCCTCTACAGGGTCAAAAGAGCAGGAATAAAAACACTTTAATATGAAACTTGAATTAAAACAATTAAAACAAAAAATTAAGAAAAATCCAAGAAAAATTCAACCGACAGATCTTGCAAAATCTAAACTCGCGAAAAATAAACTTTTCTAGTTGTTGGGCCTCTTATCTTATTCTTTGTGAGAAATTATACTTGTGTTATTTTACTGATAATCTTGCGAGTTTATTCCTAATATATTTGCTATTTTTTCTGCCTTATATTTATCGATTTGTATGTATAATAATAATAATAATAATAATAATAATAATAATAATAATAATAATAATAATAATAATAATAAAAATAATAATAATAATCATTTATTATTATTATTTTTATTATTATTATTATTATTATTATTATTATTATTTTATTACTAGCAAACTGGATAAAATACGGGTGCAGAAGTGAAAAATTTTATATGTACTATTTGTTCAGCAATATTAAAATAAGGGCGGTTTTTATACATACCTACTACAGAACCTCCTTGTACACAATATTATCAGTTTGTCAACTTAATTTCAAGTTGGCAAGTCAGTTGCTCTGCTCATCGCCACATACAGTTGGCCATGCGTGAACATGGGTGACGGCAGAAACACACCAACACACTCAAACTCTGGCCCTGCGACTTGTTTACAGTGAATGAGAAGGCCAGGTTGATGGGAAACTGCCTGTGCCGTAACTGGAATGGAAACTGGTTGTCCGAGGCATCAGAGGAGTCCGGGGGATGAACAGACGTTTGCCGGTGTGAGGGTCCGTTGCTATCACTGTTTCGATGACGTGGGAGTTTAGCTCCATAACGGTGTACCTCGTTCCGTTGCAATGTCCATTGGCAGGATCGAAATTCCGAAGCAACATTACCGGGCAGTACTTCTTCAACGTTATTTTGTGCACTGGCAGTCCGATGGATTTAAGTTATTCAAAAAATCTTGCGGATATTAATGATAATTTTCATCTTGTATTGTGTCCGAGCTGAAATATTCGTGACTTTCTCCGGGGAAGTTGTACAGAAATTATGTATGAAAATCGTTAAGTAACTAAGTCTACGGGAATCACTGGCCTCGTTTCACGGCCAGAACAGCTCCGTTTCAGGGAATCCCTTCTCACACCCACCCCCTACAAAGGAGGGGGGTAGGTTGGATGAAACCTCATTACAAACCATCTAAGGGGTCCCCACCATAACCCTGCCAAGTTTCATGCCCATCTGATCAGCCGTTTGGCCGTGATGAATGACAGACAGACAGACAGACATTACGCCCATTATAGTATGATATTACATTGTGCTCAATTTTACTTCACAAAAAAAAAAAAATCGTTAAAAATAAAAATAAACGACAAAAATTTATTCCTAATATATCTGCTATTTTTTTCTGCCTTCTATTTTTTCGATATGTACGTTAGTGTATTTTAATAATAATAATAATAATAATAATAATAATAATAATAATAATAGTGATTACATTGTCCACAGTTCTATTTCACGAAATAAAACTCGAAAAAATAAAAAATAAACGATAAAAATTCGACGCGACACAGAGCAATGAAACCCAAAAAGGTGGATTAGAGAACATTATTAACATGAGGTTACACCAAAGCTAAACGAAGCTCTCGGGTTAAGTACAAATCACAGGTAAAGCGACGTATGACCTTATACCTGTGACATTTAGCAAGAGAATACGAAAAATGGAAAATACTTTTGAAAGCGATTAAATTCTAATGTTAATGTAAAATAAAACTTGACACGTCTATTTCCTGCTTAACAAAACGAATGAATTATTTTTTGTTTTTTATATTAAATAGTTCCATAAAAATGGCATGCAAGTTTTCAACGTGATATTTATTGATTTTTTGTTATAAATTTAAAAGAAAATTGTCATGATATATTTCATATCCATGCGTATTGTCTCTGGAATATAAAATATACTGAATGTGCATTTTTCATTTCCAGAACAACTCCTAAAATTTAAGTTAGAATATTTAATGTTTCTTTTTATCATTTAATTCCAAAAAATACCATGTTATATTTTCTAATCAATCGTATTACCTCTGAAATATAAAATATAGACACTGCCATTTTCATTTCCACAAGTTCTGCTATAAAATAAATGAAGAATATCAACAAAATATTGAATGATTTTTCACCCATTACTCCCAGACAAATGTCACGTTTTTGTATTCACTCTGAAATACAAATGTACATCGTTGCTATTTCTCATTTCTGCATCTTTTCTCGAACAGAATCATTAACGCTTGTGGATTTTATTTGGACATTTCCTCGGATTTTATGGTTTTTTTTCTCTTTAATCTCCACTAAGTTTTTTTTTTTCATGTGTCTTCGTTATAGTATTTCCCTTTCTGTTTTTATAACCGTTCGATCTCTGCGCCTTTTTATTTTCTATTTCCTCGTTTATTATCGTAAGTCTTTACAAAAATTTATTTTTATTTTCCTTGTGTCTAATTCCACTTTCATTATCGTATGTCGTTTATACAACTTATATTTTTTTTCTCTACTTCCACTTTCATTATCGTACGTAGTTTACAAAACATATTTTTCTTTCCTTTTTTCTAATTCCACTTACATCGTATGTCGTTTATGCAATTTTTTTTTATTTCTCGAATTGCTTTCGTTCACAAAAGTACAAGATTAATAATGATAGCGTCGGATTATTAAAACAGTAATATCAAACCGGAAATTAATGTTGCCAGTACCTCCCTCGGGATTTTAATATAACGAGAGAGAGAGAGAGAGAGAGAGAGAGAGAGAGAGAGAGAGAGAGAGAGAGAGAGAGAAAACTTCCGTTGGGATTATAATGATCGTATCCATGACTTATTTTCAGATGAGAGATAGAGAGAGAGAGAGAGAGAGAGATGAGAGAGAGAAGAGAGAGACTGTTGAGATTCTAATATAACGTACGTACGCACGTGTGTGTGTGAGAGAGAGAGAGAGAGAGACGGGGTTGGGGGGGGGGGGGCACGTGAAAAGAACCCTTTTCTCATTGAAAACAACTTACAAAGGAAGAGAAATCGATATTCTACTCATTACGAACAAAGACAATACCATAAAATACAAATGTGCTTTTTTCTTTTTAAATCGGATATTGCTTCAACGCTACATTAGCATTTTCGAACTTAGCTACGAAGTTTGTATTTGTAGACAGAATAACAGATGTTACTTCAATTTGTTTTCATTCCTTTGTTTATTATTCTGTACTGAATATCCTCTTTTATCACTAATATCCTTCTGATCTAATTTCGAAAATAACTCGAAGTATTTTTCCATATAAAGCTGAACAAAGTGGATAATAATAATAATAATAATAATAATAATAATAATAATAATAATAATAATAATAATAATAATAATAATAATAATAATTGGGTTGAATACCTGGCTGCCGGACGAAGCTCCTCTGTTGCCAGAGGTTCCATTTACGTCGTTGTCGTTTATTCCTTCTTTATTTCTTAACATCACTGCTGAGTTTTGCTATTTAACCCATAGCTGGACCCTACCCCCATTAGGGATAGGTACTCATTTACAGCTGAGTAGACTGAGGAAATTATGGTAAAGATCCTTTCCCAAGGAATCTGAAGGAATGATAACAGCGGCACAAGATCAGGCCCTAAGAACCAGATATGTTCAAAGAACGATAGACGGAAATAACATCTCTCCCATATGTAGAAGTGCAATACGAAAAATGAAACCATAAACTACATAGCAAGCGAATGTCCGGCACTTGCACAGAACCAGTAAAAAAGAGGCTGATTCAGTGGAAAGCCCTCCACTGGAGCCTGTGCGAGAAACATCAGCTACCTTGCAGTAATAAGTGGTATGAGCACCAACCTGAAGGAGTGATAGAAAAAACGATCAGGCAAAGATCTCTGGGACTATGGTATCAGAACAGATAGGGTGATACGTGCAAACAGACCAGACGTGACGTTGATTGACAAAGTCATCACTCATTGATGTTGCAATACCATGGGACACCAGAGTTGAAGAGAAAGAGAGGGAAAAAATGGATAAGTATCAAGATCTGAAAATAGAAATAAGAAGGATATGGGATATGACAGTGGAAATTGTACCCATAATCATAGGAGCACTAGGCACGATCCCATGATCCCTGAAAAGGAATTTAGAAAAACTAGAGGCTGAAGTAGCTCCAGGGACTTATGCAGAAGAGTGTGTGATCCTAGAAACGGTGCACATAGTAAGAAGTGATGGACTCCTAAGGAGGCATGACGCAACCCGGAACCCCACACTATAAATACCACCCAGTCGAATTGGAGGACTGTGATAGAGCACAAAAAAAAAAAAATTAAAAAAAAATAAATAATAATAATAATAATAAATTTATGTGGCGCTCTGGCAGAATACTTTAGGACATCGAAGGACTGGTTAAGCAACGTTGGGGCTGGTCAGTCGTTGGATGGGTGATACAATCAAAAAACACCCACTTAAGAAAATGCCCAACTGGAAAGCCCCTCGTCCCGATGAAGTCCATGGATACTGGCTCAAAAACTTCAAGGCCCTACACCCTAGAATAACAGAAGAATCCAGCACTGTATCACAAGCCACCATGCACCCAACTGGATGACCACAGGAAGAACATCCTTAGTACAGAAAGACAAGAGTAAGGGAAATATAGCCAGTAATTACCGGCCTATCATCTGCCTACCAATAATGTGGAAATTACCAACAGGTATCATCAGTGAAAGGCTGTACAACTACCTAGAGGATACAAACACCATCCCCCACCAACAGAAAGGATGCAGAAGGAAGTGTAGGGGCACAAAAGACCTGCTCCTCATAGACAAAATGGTAATAAAGAATAGTAAGAGAAGGAAAACCAACCTAAGCATGGCATGGATAGACTATAAGAAAGCCTTCGACATGATACCACACACATGGCTAATAGAATGCCTGAAAATATATGGGGCACAGGAAAACACCATCAGCTTCCTCAAAAATACAATGCGCAACTGGAATACAATACTTAGCAGAGGTTAATATCAGGAGAGGGATCTTCCAGGGCGACTTACTGTCCCTTCTATTCTTCGTAGTAGCCATGATTCCCATGACAAAAGTACTGCAGAAGATGGATGCCGGGTACCAACTAAAGAAAAGAGGCAACAGGATTAACCATCTGATGTTCATGGATGACATCAAGCTGTATGGTAAGAGCATCAAGGATATAGATACACTAATGCAGACTGTAACAATTGTATCTGGGGACATCAGGATGGAGTTTGGAATAGAAAAATGTGCCTTTGTCAACATACAAAGAGGCAAAGTGACAAGGACTGAAGGGATAAAGCTACCAGGTGGGAATAGCAGCAAACCCATAGCTGAGGCAGGATACAAATACCTGGGAATAATGGAAGGAGAGGATATAAAACACCAAGAGATGACGGACACAATCAGGAAAGAATATATGCAGAGACTTAAGGCGATACAAAGTCAAAACTCAACGCCTGAAATAAGAGAAAGCCATAAACACATGGGCAGTACTAGTAATAAGATTCAGTGCAGGAGTAGTGGAGTGGACAAAGGCTGAACTCTCTCGCATAGACCAGAAAACTGGGAACCACAAGACAATGCAAAAAACACTACACCCAAAAGCAAATACGGACAGACTATAAATAATACGAAAGGAAGGAGGCAGAGGATTACTGAGCATAGAGAGCTTCAACATCATCGATTGCAGACCACTGGGGCAATATCTGAAAACCAGTGAAGAGTGGCTCAGGAACGTATGGGAAGGAGGAATGAAAAAAGTAGACGAAGACCCAAAAATATACAGACAGGAGAATGACAAATAGAATGGAGAAATGGCTCAACAAACCAATGCACGGACAATACGTGAGAGACTAAAGAACCGGCCAGCGATGAAACATGGCAATGGCTACAGAGGGGAGAACTCAAGAAGGAAACGGAAGGAATGCTAACCACAGCATAAGATCAGGCCCTGAGAACCAGATATTTTCAAAGAAAGACATGGAAATGACATCTCGCCCATATGCAGGAAGTGCAATATGAAAAAGACCATAAACCACATAGCAAGAGAATGTCCAGCACTCGCTGATAACCAGTACAAAAAAAGGCATGATTGAGTAGCAAAAGCCCTCCACTGGAACCTGTGCACGAAACACCAGCTACCGTACCTTTCAGGCTATCCCATGGTAGAAGCATTGACCAATACCAGGTGGATTGCGAAGAAATGAGAATTCACACATCAAATAGCTAAACCTGAAGACCATCAATAAACAATTAGCTATATATACATCTGAGCATAAATACAATCCACTTAAGTACATTTTTTATCTACAAAATATGCCTCACACACCCTGGATAACTATTACTTAATGGCATTCCCCATTTCCACTAAAAAAAAAAAAATTAAAAGTGAAAAAGGTTGTAGAAAAGAATGTACTACAGGTAATCTCTCAATTACCCAGATTACTAGAGCTAAGGACCTGTTGGATAAGGGTGAAATCAGGATATGGACAATAAAAACTCCTAACTGTAAACACTGATTCAAATGCACCTACGGGTGTTCAAGGGTAACTCTATACCGTTCCTCACCTAGCCTTGTCAATACCACATAACCATAAACACTACATGATTATAAACCACCACCATCACACTTGAATCTCTAAACTTAATGCAAAAAACAATTATCTACCTTATTTTTCCATAAGTGTAACAAAATAAACTACATATAAATACACTTACAGGTGTTCAAGGGCAACTCCACACCCCTCCTCTCCCTACCTAGTCAATACTTCTAATTATAAACAACCAACAAAATTTAAGCTGAATACTTGACACAAAAAAAAGCAATTATCCACCTTCCTTTCCAATACCTTTAATACAAATTTTATAAATGCACTTACGGGCATTCAAGGGCAACTCTGTACCCTTCCTCACTTTGCCATGTCTATATTACTTAACCCTTAAATGCCTATTGGATATATTATCTTCGACTAAAATTGTCTGTCGGGGTGCTTATCGGACGTACGATGCATCAGCTACAAAAAGTTTTTTTAATATTCGCAGAAAAATAGTTATAGGCCTGGTTTGCGAAAAATTTGAAATCACACACCTTGAGGGATGCTGGGAGTTTATGGATCAAGCTGTTGTTTTGCTTACAAGCGTTACCCAGGCACGCATGCTTGACATTGCTTTCTTCTCGCACCAGCAAGCATCAGCGACGTGTCGTCGCAGAGCGATCTCTTGCCACATTCGTGTTTTGCAGAACTTTTGCGAGTGTTAAGAGTATTTGTGACGCAACAGGATGTTCACAGAGATGTCCCAACGTCGTCAGGAGCGTGAAAGGCACGTATTGCCTGTCGGTAGTGATCGTGTGAGGCGAGTTTTAGACTTGGATGCTGGAGAGGGACCAAGCACCCAAGGTGACCCAGCTTTCCAATGCCGTGTTGTGCGGCCTTGTGTGGCCGAAAGTGTCCAAGGACCACATCCTGTGCCTTGTACGACCCCTAGGAAGCATCGGGGTGTCCTGAGGGGCATTTGTAAACATTTGGGAGGCCTCCAACAAAAGGACATAGACAAATACTTGTTGGAGCTCGATCGAGAGCACCTCGAAAGTCCCTCATTTTGATGGCAGCTGGTCATCTAGTGACGAGGACATCATGCCCGATGTCAGTGATGACGAATATTTGCCCCCAATGTCCGTAAGGGAGCCACAGCCTGAAAATGAGCTAGAATTTAGTGGTTTCAGTGCGTATGAGGGAGAATCTGAGGAGGAGGAGGAGGCACCGAGTTTTGCTGTTGGGGACGAGACAGAGAGCGATGGTGAAAGCGAGGGAGATGGGCCAGTGGTGGGGGGGGGAGTCTGAAGCCATGCCCGAGCACGTGCGTGTGCACGGGCCTGTAGAAGGTTGCAACGTTGTGGCAGCCTAGGTGAAGACCGTTCGTCCAAAAGTGATGAGGGGTGACCTGTTGTGTATCTAACCAGCAAATAGCCCAACCCGCAAGAGTACAGACACTCACAGCATGGCAGAAGAGATAGAAAGAGAGAATGAAACAAGTCATTCTTTTTTAAGCATTCTTTAACTACTGTAATCCTTGGGTTTGATGCTGTTATGTCCTAGTGGAGATTGGACAATTATACGTGCCAAGCTGTTACAAACGACAATAAGGGGACGTAACCAAAGGCTTGTTGGTGAATTGTTGATTTCAAGAGGTAAAGGCAAGTGGTACCACCACACACCTGCCCTCATTATGTGCAATATCAAAAGTTCCCTTTGACACTAGGCATGAATACAATAGAATACAGAATTTAGGCCAAAGGCCAAGCATTTGGATCTATGAGGTTATTCAGGACTAAAATGGAAAAAGGTTTGAAAGGTGTAACAGGGAGGAATCCTCAGTTGCATGATGAAAGAATTGTGAGGGGAGGGTCGAAAGTAAGATGGAAGACAGAAGATATGGAAGGAGGTACAGTAAGAGGAATGAAAGGGGTGGCAGCCAGGAGTCGAAGGAATGCTTCAAAGAACCTAAGTATGTAATGCCTACAGTGCACTGCATGAGGTACACTGACAGTCCTACCCCCATACAAGGAAAGCTAGGGATGGAGCAAGCTCAAATTCATGAGTTCTCTCGTGGTTTATCAATTTGTCTCCCTCATCAGACAACTTCATCATATGCCTGATGACATGAAGTCCAAATATGAGTGACCTAAGACTCTTCCTTCTTGTGCTTGGCAACTCACAGTTGTCAACAGCTGGTCTGAGGTGGTAGTATTACAAAGTCACCCCCAACAGGGCAGCCATCATTCTCAGATCTCAACCACAAGTCTCAAAGGGATAAGATTAGAAATGATTCATATCCTTCATCTCATCAGGGACTGACAGGGTTAGAGTTTAGTAAGAACTCGGAAGCAAACAAGAAAACTCTGATCCACATCCCACCTAGTGCCCCACTAAGTAGGAGAGACTGGAATTTGCTTACACTCTTTACTAATACTAAGGCTTGAAGAAAACAATCTTTCATGCAATTTCTGTTTGTAATCTCCCTTGGCAGCTCATACAATGCCTGGGAGAAATGAGACTAAGGGCATGTGCAACTCCACTTAGGAGGTGTCCACCCGCCTGTGGTGTGTTTTTGTATGGTAACACTGCGTCCCTGGGCTTTAGATAGTTACGCTATGTGTAAGTTTTAGTAAATAAAAGGATATCTGGGTGTACATTTGCAACTGAAAAGTGTTTTAATAATTTCCTGTATGCGAATTACACCGTTAATATTCGAAATAGGATATTATAATCGTTGAATGTAAGCTGAATGGAACTATCTAAAGCCGAGACGCAGTGTTACCATACAAAAACACCACAGGCGGATTGGGACAGATGAAAAAAAACAGATAGTATAGTGTCATGTTCTTCTCCGAGAGAAATAAGCTCTCTCTCTCTCTCTCTCTCTCTCTTCTCTCTCTCTCTCTCTCTTTCTCTCTCTCTCTCTCTCTCCTGCCAACAGGGGTACTGGTGAGTTCTTACTGCTATCACTTTTCCAGGACTAAATCTCCCTCTCTCTCTGTCCTACTTCTGTCACTTATCTAGAACTGTATTCTCTCTCTCTCTCTCTCTCTCTCTCTCTCTCTCTCTCTCTCTCTCTCTCTCTCTCTACAGTTTATATCTAGTAAGTTCCTACTGCTATCTCTTTTCCAGAACTAAATCTCTCTCTCTCTCTCTCTCTCTCTCTCTCATTTGTTGGGCAAGAATTTCACTATAATTTGTAACTGTGTTGATTATGAAGTATTCTGTACATACCTTTCCTGTGATGGGGAAAATATAATTCAATGAACACATTATGGATTCCTGTGCAAAAGTCGAGACTCAGAGACGACTAAGAATTGAAGGCATACTCTTAACATCTTGCAAGAACAACAGATTAGCGATTGGTATAAAAGAAAGATGGGCATATACCCAATGGATTACATAAATATAGCTCTGATTGCGAAGGTGGAAGATGAGTTGTATTGTTGTGCCGTCCATAAGCGATGGAACTTATCCTAATTATACCTAGGTATGGAAAGATGTAGTCAGTACTACAGGGGCTACTACACATCCCCAGGGTGTGCGAATGTTGGTTATGCGGTCACACCACCTGATGTAAGGCGAATAAATGTGATGTTTGAGATGACCCGTTAAATGCGACTAGCAGTATAGTACTACGCACAGATGACTTTGGCAAATTTGAAAGAAATGTTATGCTGGGTGGTACTAACCGAACTTGTGAGTGATATTGTACAACCAAATATATATATATATATATATATATATATATATATATATATATAATATATATATATTATGTGTGTGTGTGTAAGAAACTCTTTGGAAAAAATCTCGAGGTATATTTTGTGGCAAATTATCATAATCGCTCATCTTTCTAACATAATGAAACACCTGTGCCAGTCAGTACTAATCTAGCAACGAGCATGAAGTCTGAAAAGAACTGGATTAACACGTCATGGGCCCCTCTTTCACCAAACCATGGAACTATTTACTACTTTCATGCTTTGATTTTCTTCTCCAACTCCGTGTTTCCTTGTACCTGTAACCTTAATCTGAACTGGTGAGGTGCAGTGACTGCATCACGAGATAGGCCTAGTACTAGTACTACTTGCGTTCTTCTATAACCCTCCTTTACTCGATGGGCGTTCATGGTTAAGACACAAACACATGAACGTTTCATGAAACAGGTGTCCTGTTAAAAAAAAAACTACAAAACAAAAAACGAAAACAGCTTTTTTTCACAGAATACATTCAGTTGAAAATCTGCCTGCGTCCATTTCCTGGAAATAGTAAATGAACACAGTTGCTCGCAAACATCAAGTAAGCGAAGCCAAATATGTATAAATGGTGAGGACTTATAATAGATGGACAGTGTAGTGCCATGAGCAGTAGTCCTAGTGTGTGTGTGTTTTTTTTTCTTTTCTTTTTCCTGTGCATGCAGCCTGGGATATACGAGTACAAATCGTTTGAAAGCTAAAGTATGAATTCCTCTTTTAATGGTTAATTGTATGTGTGTATGTATGTAAGTATATATATATATATTATATATATATATATATATATATATATATAATATATATATATATAGATCCAAGTGCATGTGTATATGATGAGTGTATGCATACATGTATATATATATATATATATATATATATATATGTGTGTGTGTGTGTGTGTGTGTGTGTGTGTGCGTATGTATATGTGTATATATGCATATGCGCGTGTATAATACATATAATTATTCATATATATTTACACATACATGCATACATACTAATCAGACACACAAATGGACTAGAAATATACTTCACTTTTATCAGCCTACATATATGATGCCATTTAGAAAATAAAATAAAAAAACTATCTCCAATTCTGGAAATGAAGACGAACTCTCGCTGTAACAAGGCGTGATCCGACCACCAGCTAATTTGGGACGTGTGCAAGCCTTTTTCCTCACGCATAAGTTGTAAACATTATATTCCTAACTTTTTAACAGAAATTAAAACGTGCTAAAATCTATGGCCAAAAGAGCCTTGTTTCACCAAAGATAATTAAAATAAATACATTATATTTTATAAAAAATAACTCTTCTGTACTTTTTAACATGAGCATTATTAATTTTTTTACATTTTCATTCTAATAAATAAATCATAAATATCCTATTCTAAAATTCCTGTATCTCTAACTCAAAGCGAAACACTTTTTACAGACTTTTTCAGGCTCTTCCATAGACCTTTCCTATCCCCATCCCAAGAAGAAGAAGAACAACAACAACAAAGTCGTTTGTAGGCTTACTCCCCGAGTAAGCGAGAAGTGGATATGCACCTGTACTATCACACCATGGCATTCAACTTTATTTAAACTCTTATTTTTAAGTATTTAACTATAATATTTTTAAAAACACAAATCAGCGGACGAATGTTACTTTAGGTAAAGGAGGAGAAAAATTATATAGCGGCCAAGTCATTAAGGTAATTAGTTATATTTTTTCCCTTTTTTTTTAAAGAGAGGAGAGAGAGAGAGAGAGTACCTCCATTTACCATAAAAGTCTCACTTATGGCTTTTGTCACGCAGCGGTGGTTGGGGAGGGGGGGGGTAGGGGGGGGGGGGGGGTGGCATTTATTTCATTCGTCCTCGTACGCTTTCCCTATCTCTGCCCCACCCTCTCTCTCTCTCTCTCTTCTCTCCTCTCTCTCTCTTGCGTATGTAAGCAGGTTTTTCACACCCCGTTCCTCTGTCTGTCTGTCTCTTTCTTTGCGTACAGAACATAAATACAGCTTATTTTCTATGCCTGTCTGTCTGTCTCTCTTTGTGTGTGTGTGTGTGTGTAAGCAGGCTTCTCTCTCTCTCTCTCTCTCTCGTACAGAACAT
>NC_087216.1:73347703-73352703 GCF_015104395.2 Macrobrachium nipponense | reverse complement strand
GAGATTATACCGGCTTTGTAAATTTCAGCGTTACCACAAACACATATAAATCCTGGAACCTGGAATATTCTGGAAGCTGGAAAATTCTGGAAGCTTGGATATCCTGGAAGCTGAAATATCTTGGGAGTTGGGATATCCTGGAAATTGGGATATTTTGGAAGTTGGAAAATACCGGAAGCTTGAATATCCTGGAAGCTGGAATATCCTGGAAGTTGGAATATCCTGCAAGCTGAAAAATTCCGGTGGATATCCTGGAAGTTGGAATATTCTGGAAGTTGGAATATCCTGGAAGTTGATATTCTGGAAGCTGGAAAATTCTGAAACCTTGGATATCCTAGAAGCTGGAATATCCTGGAAGTTGGAATATCCTGGAAGTTGGGATATTCTGGAAGCCGGAAAATTCTGAAAGCTTGGATATCCTAGAAGCTGGAATATTCTGGAAGCTGGAAAATTCTGGAAGCTTGGGTATCCTGGATAGCTGGAGTATCCTGGGAGTTGGGATATTCTGGAACCTGGAATATTTTGGAAGTTGGAATATCCTGGTAGCTGGAACCTTGAAAATTCTGGAAGCTAGAAATTCTGGAAACTGGAATATCCTGGAAGTTTAAATATCCTGGAACTTGGAATATTCTGGAACATGGAATATACTGGGATTTGGATTATCCTGGAACTTGTAATATTCTGGAACCTAGAATATTTTGGGAGTTGGAATATCCTGGAGACTTGAACATCTTGGAACCTGGAATATTCTAAATGCCGGAATATCCTGGAACCTGGAATATTTTGGAATTTGGAATATCCTGGTACCTGGAACATTTTGGAAGTTAGAATATTCTAGAAGCTTAAATATTCTGGAAGCTGGAATATGCTGCAACCTGCAATATTATACAACCTAGAATATCCTGGAACTTGGGATGGTTTGAAACCTGGAATATTCTGAAAGCAGGAATATCCTGGAACTTGGAATATTCTGTAAACTGGATTACCCTGGAACCTGGAATATTCTGGGAACTGGAATATTTAGGAAGCTGGAACATCTGAGAAACTGGAATATTCGGGAAGCTGGTATATCCTGGAACTTGGAATATTCTGTATGCTGGAATACCCTGGAACCTAGAATATTCTGAAAACTGGAATATTTAGGAAGCTGGAACATCTGAGAAACTGGAATATTCTGGAAGCTGGAATATCCATGAACATGGAATATTTTGTAAGTTGAAATATCCTTGAATCTGGAATATCCTTGAACATGGAATATTTGGGAAGTTGAAAGATTCTGGAATCTGGAATATCCTGGAACATGGAATATTTTGGAAACTGGAATATTCTGGAGCATGCGATATTTTGGAAGTTTAAATATCCTGGAATCTGGAATATCCTGGAACATGGAATATTCTGGAAACTGGAATATCCTGGAACTTGGAATATTCTGTAAGCTGGAATACCCTGGAACCTGGAATATTTAGGAAGCTGGAATATCTGAGAAACTGGAATATTCTGGAAACTGGAATATCCTGGAACTTGGAATATTCTGTAAGCTGGAATACCCTGGAACCTGGAATATTTAGGAAGCTGGAATATCTGAGAAACTGGAATATTCTGGAAACTGGAATATCCTGGAACATGGAATTTTGTAAGTTGAAATATCCTTGAATCTGTAATATCCTGGAACCTGGAATATTCTGTAAGATGGAGTATCCTGGCAAATGGGGTCTCTTTTTTTGTATTTGATTTATGCATACGGCAGAAACGTTAAGGTCTTACATTATATTTTTGCTAGTTGCTTTCGTTGAGCCGTATGTCATCAAGGCTGGCTTTCCAGTTGTCACTCGGTTATTGCTGGAATTTATTGATGTAGCAGTTAGGAGAACTGAGTCCCTTTTTCCCAAGACCTACATACTACTATTCTTGCAGACCTGATACTTTACTTATGCCTTAACTTATTCCAATATACTACACTGAATAAACCATCAACTAATTTATATCTCATTTTAATCATTGACATAACTGTTCCTCTATTACATTCAATATAATGAAGTTCACCTGACCTTCCGCTTTTTATTGATTCATTGCCGTAATTATCTATTCATTCTCCAGGCACTCTATTCAGTTCCCCGAACGGGTGAGTTGATCAAGGAAGGCATTTCTCCCTAGAGCATCCCGATGTTCATCTTTAATGTTCCGCTGCTTTGGATATTATAAAAGCTTGACTTCGCTCCGCCCTCTTCAAATGACTTCAGCTGCATCACTCGTGTAAATGATTCAGATGCCGATACTTACAGGCGAAATCGTCAGCGAAGCTCCCACGTATGGGTCACTCTCCGAAAAAATGCATCGGCAGATTAAAACACTTCAACAAGGGGGTCACTTCGTCACTTTCAAAGATGGTCGGGAATGATGCCTTGTAATTAGTTGGGTCCTCTACGGTACTCAATCTCCATTCATTTTTGTCTCTAACTCGCAATCATAAGAAGAAACTTGGAATGTTAAGAATGGCATCAGAATTGTAAATTAAACAGGAAATAACGAACGGTTCTGCATAAAAATTTATGAAAGTGTCCCAATAAAGGTGTTTTTTAGAGTCTCCTCAAATGTATTGGGGTATGTTGGCAGTAGGTTCACTTGGACGATTTAGCGTACAAATTTATGAAATTGTTTCAATAAGTTTACTCATGAAGAAAAGAAAGATTGTGCGAGAAATGTACACCAAGAGAGTGACTGATTACGGAATTGTTGTGTAGCCTCCTTTCCCCTTTAGTATTTCCGTCGACGGAGCGAATGAGAAAAGATAAGGTTATAAAAAGGAAGCGTGAACATTGTTTTCGTTTTCCTCGGAGCAAAGGACGGATTCTGAAGTCTCTCCAACGAGACGAAATATTAAAAAGGACAATGGCTCGCTGAACTTGCAGAAGTAAATAAGCGGGAATATTGGAGTGAGCTACTCAGTGGTTTACTAAAATAGACAACCATCCATTAAGAAAATAAGGATTTACTCAAAAAAAAATCTAGAGAGACGCAGCTACATATAATGTTTATCAACAATCTAAGTTCCTAAAGATATAGTCAAGCTGGAAAAGCCTGAAATCCACCGTAGATTTCTGAAAAAAAACAGCTAGAAAAACATATGGTTAGGCCTAACGGTGATGGCGTACATAAATTATAAAAAACAAAACAGGACCATATTTTCCAGGATATTCCAGCTACCCAGGTATTCCAGGTTCCAGGATATATAGATATATGTGTGGTAACGTTGAAATTCACATAGCCTGTTATCCCTTGTGAGCTAAACAACTATAAGAGACATTCAGTCAACAAAATTCTGATCAAAGTGTTGGTGTTTGGGGGACGAGCGATGGTTGAATAATCTGGAAATCACAGGGTAAAAGAACGCTCTTAGTTCTAAACTATAAGGTAAAAGAACGCTTTTAGTTCTAATTCATAAGGTAAAAGAACGCTTTTAGTTCTAAATCATAAGGTAAAAGAACGCTTTTAGTTCTAAATCATAAGGTAAAAGAACGCTTTTAGTTCTAAATCATAAGGTAAAAGAACGCTTTTAGTTCTAAATCAAAATTAAAAAGAATGCTCTCAATTCTAAATCGAAATTGAAAAGAATGCTTTCAATTCTAATCAAAATGGAAAAGAATACTTTAAATTCTAAATTAAAAATTGAAAAGAATACTTTAAATTCTGAATAAAAAATTGAAATGATCACTTGCAATTCTAAATTAAAATGGAAAAGATCGCTTTCAATTCTAAGCCAAAACTGAAAAGAACGCTTACAGTTCTTAATCACAAAGGTAAGAGAATCTTTTCAGTTCTACATCAAAAGGTAAAAGAACGCTTCCTAGAAAAAATTAATTAACAAATCAATAAATAGACAAAAATGCATTAAAATGCAAGGGCACTCATGCAATGCATCTCGGCCTGAACTTCTGAAGAAGTTCCAATTGCACTGCATCTTCAAGATGAGAATAAATGCAGTTATTGCACATCTTCAGAACGACAGAAAGCATATACAGGTGCAGCCATATTGAAAGGTATACAGTGCATAGCACTAATTTTAAAACTCTAGTAAAAAATTGTGGGCGTTTTCCGTAATACCTGGATTTCTTCAAATTTTTTAAAAAAATTTTCCATCCTGTTCGAAATCAGACAAAGGCGCGATTCGGAAAATCTTTTTATAATTGGGGGCCAGGGGGGGGGGGCGCTGATCCAACGTAATTGGTGCCCCGACTATGATAACATTGTCGGAATGGTTTTGAAACGGTAGCTATTTGTGGTCTGTGATGTTCGCTGTTTTATGGAAGCTTTTATGCGAAATAAAAAGATAAAAAAAAAACTATCCGGACGTTTTTTACTCAATAGAGAACTTCCATCGAGAAAGAAATATTTGCGTCATTTAATGAACTTTAGCGTTTTAATTTATTATTATTCGTCGTTATTTGAACTTTTGTGTTGTAACATCATGTTATTCATTCATCAGCATAAAAAGTTTAAGTATACCTGAGTTTAACCAGACCACTGAGCTGATTAACAGCTCTCCTAGGGCTGGCCCGAAGGACTATACTCGGTTTTTTTCCATCTGTCCACCCGCCTGTGGTGTTTGCGTATGGTAACACTGCGTCCCGGGCTTTAGATACTCACATTCAACTTACATTCAACAATAATAACATCCTATTTCGAATATTAACGGTATAATTCGCATACAGTAAATTATTAAAACACTTTTCAGTTGCAAATGTACACCCAGATATCCTTTTATTTACCTAAAACTTACACATAACGTAACTATCTAAAGCCCGGGACGCAGTGTTACCATACGAAAACACCACAGATGGGTGGACAGATGGAAAAAAAACCGAGTATAGATCTTTATTTATGTTGCTAGGAACCAATTGGTTACTTAGCAACGGGGCCTACAGCTTATTGTGGGATCCGAACCACATTATATCGAGAAATAAAGTTCTAATCACCAGAAATGAATTCCTCTGATTCCACGT